>NC_079519.1:20981441-21250733 GCF_000801105.2 Raphanus sativus
AATGGTGTTTTAAATAGTACATTGATATTTTTATTTTTTAATAAATACTTCATTTTTTTATTATTTTCAAAATAATATTAGCTATAGTTAATTGAAATATATAGAACTGTGAACTCTCTATATTGTTTATATTGTGTAAGACAAACTAAAAACGACACAATTAAATAACACCAGTCAATATGTTTTATCGATAGTCAGCTAAATATCGAATATATTTCTAGATAAAACATCAAATTTATTTACTGTAACATTCATGGTGTGACTTTAACATCTTTTTCTATATACAATATTTTGTAAAACACTATTGTCGCTATGTTTTAAAAATTTGAAGTTCTCTAGTTGTAGTGACTCTTGATAGTGCGACATATAATTGTAAGACTGGACTTGACAAATAGACTAACTTTTTAAGCTTTGATTTAACTCTGGTTGATAGTAATTTCATAGAACACTCTTATAGAAAATTGAAATCTTTTCATTTTGAAAGATCATCTTGCATATGTCGGTATGAGACTTATTCTAGGAATACAAATCTGTTTTTCCACATAATTTCCGGTTAGGCTTTCAGCTTCAATATTCATGTTGTATAGGCGAGTTATTCATAACATTATTCTATTGGAAAGTCTTTCTTTTTGATTTAAATTCCTTAATAGCATGACCTACAACAATCCATTGGAAAGTCGTTCTCTTTGATTTAAATTTCATAGTAGCATGATCTACAACAACATAACCAGTTTTTATATGTTGATAAGAATAAACACACATAATCATAATCACATATAAGCATAATAGTCACATTAACTTAGTCACAATAGCATAACAGCTGGACAAAATATCTGTAAATTTTGATTTTCTCTGTTTCGATTTGAACCAAAATTCCAAATATATGTAACTCTATGAAGCAAAGAAAATACTTATATGCAATATCTGTAAGAAACGAACCAAATCACAAAATACTAATATTACTAAGAATGAATATCTGATCTGATCCGTTATATGAATACATATACATGTATGTAAAGACGTATACATATATATATATTTTTTTTTTGTCGACTATTACAGACTCATATAGACTCTGTAAACCATGTTGGTGGCTCTTCATCCATGTGCACAACAAAAGACACTTGTTTCCTAGTTCCTCGTGCTAGTCCATCGGCCTTCATATTGTATGTGCGTGATACATAAATGATTTCTGAGCTGTGAAAGTTATCTTGCAGGGTCTTGATATCTTCCAAATAAGATGCAAAAGCAGGCCAATCCTCCGGTTCCGACACCATCTTTACCAATTGAGAATAGTCTGTTGCAAACGTAACCCTAAACTGATGCAAATTCCGCATACACTCCATAGCCCATATTAGAGCTTCCACCTCAGAATGAAGAGGAGATAGAGAGGCGCGGACATTTCTTGCCCCCATTAGACCCGTAAATCCTTGGAGTGTGCTATACCATCCTTGACCCGAAAATCTTTCCTTATCCTTCCAAGATCCATCTATGAAACACCATCGTCCTGGTATAGACGGCAAATCCGGAATCTGTCGATCCATCACCTGGGTAGATATTGTCTGTGCGTCTTCCCATAGTTTTGCCTCCGTTACTGCTATTTTAAGTGTTTCAGTAGGATCGATATCCAAATTACTGAAAACCTTATTGTTCCTTCCTTTCCAAATATACCAAAGAATCCATGCAAAATGATGATCATCCATTTTTGGTAAAACTCTCCAAAATAGATGATCCATATTTGTGTATAAAGACTCAGTTGGGAAGATAGATGGATTAGATGGTATCTGGGATAAGGCCCAAACCTGACGGGCCGGAGGGCATTCAAAAAACACATGGTTTATTGATTCTTCCGGAGCACCACATCTATCACAACATATATCCCCTGTAAGTCCTCTAGCATGTAAATTCTTTCTCACTGCTATGCATCCTGATACCAATTGCCATAAGAAATGTTTAAGTTTTGGTGGACAACGGATTTTCCAACAATGTGCCTTGAGAGCAACTACCGTGGGTCCCAACATCTCTAAGGGTGGTGCAACGTCAGGATACACTCTTTCCACTTGATAGCCAGATTTTACCGAGTACTTTCCATTTTGTGTAAAGTGCCATCCATCTCTATCCCTCCTCTCGAATTTACTCAATGGGATACTTTCTATAATCTTTACATCAAGCGGATCCACTACAGCCCGGATTGCCTGTGAATTCCAAATCCGTAGATCGTGATCAATAAGTTGGTCGACCGTAAGGTCAGGGAAACAAGTAACATGATTTTTATTTGCTGGTCTCGGGCGAGTGGTTGGGAGCCAGGGGTCATTCCATACAGATATAGATGATCATGTTCCCACCCGTTTAATTAGTCCTTTGCTAACCAGAGATCTAGCTGAAGAGATACTCCGCCATCCATATGTCGGAGAATATGAGCTGATCGGGTCCAGGGGTGAGGCGTTCCTGAAGTACTGTCCTTTAAAAACACGAGAAAATAATGTATCTGGTTTCTCGATCAATCTCCATAACTGTTTAGCCAACATAGCTGTATTAAAATTTGCTATATCCTTGAAGCCTAAGCCGCCTTCCTCTTTATCAAGGCAAACCTTATCCCATGATTTCCAGTGCATTCCTTTTGTACTTCCGCCTGGACTCCACCAAAATTTAGCAACCACACTAGTTAATTTCTTCGTCGTCGCTTTCGGTAGACGATAACAAGACATCACATGATTGGGTTGAGCAGTTGCCACAGATTTGATAATCACTTCCTTTCCACCTTTCGTGAAGAACTTGAAAATCCGACCATTAATTCTGAATATCCGGAGCACCAAATATCCGTGTGGCTACAGATCGAATTGGATCAAATAATTGATTATTATAACAAAATGGATCGGATCAGAATATCTCCAAAAATCCGAATATCTGATTCATGTTCACCACTACATCTATATGTACAAACGGCTAAGTATAAGTGTAACAATAACTAATGTATAACAATATGACAATTATATTCTTTTTAGAAAAAGGTCAACATCAGTTTAATGTGAACATCAGTTCATCAGTTATTTCTTCATGTGATACCAAAAAAAAGATAACACGCGTAGATGTGAAAGAATATGTAAGAAAACTCACCAGATATTTTTTTACTCAATCCTGCAAAAATTTACTTTTTAAAACACAAATTGTTTTATTATCTCCTTATATATTTTATTAATCATAAGATATTTTAACAAATGTCAAAATTTTATAAGGAAAATTAATATCAAATAATCTTTTACAATTATCTTTTTTGGATTTTGGAAAAGAAAAATTAGTATTAAATAAGTTATTTTACAAACTTCTCTTCTTTAAGATTTGTAAAAAGGAAAATTTCAAAATATTACTATTAAATCATTTTTAAAATTAAATTTTACAATTAAATATTTTTAAAAATTAAAATTTACTATTAAAATTACGAAAATTATTTCTTTAATTTCTTTTAATTTTATTAGTATATATATTTTTAATCATGAGATATTCTAACACAACTTCAAAATATTAAAAGAAAAATTACTATCAAATAATATTTCTAAAACAATAGTATTAAGTAATTTTTAAATTTCCTTTTTTTACTATTAAATAATTTCAAAATTCGTTTTTGTTTTATTTTCTTAGTATATATTGTTTTAATCATGATATATTCTAAAACATGTCACATTATTAAAAAAAAATTACTATTAAATAATATTTTGTTTGAGATTTTTAAAATGGAAATTTACTATATAATTAATTTCACCAAAAATCGTTTTTATTATTTTATATATTTATTTAAATTATAAAATAGTTTAACACATATCACAATTTTAAATATATAACTGTCATGCGTCACAATAATGTTAATTAACAATTTTGAAGAACCAAGTTTCCTATTAAGTAGTTTTAGAATATTATTAAGTATTTTTAAAATTTCTTTTTTACTATTAAATCAACTTTAAAATTAATTTATTTCAAAATTCGTTTTTTTTTTGTTATCTTAGTATATATATTTTATATCATTATAAATTTTAACCTCTTTAAAAATATTAAAAGGAAAATTACTATCAAATAATTATTTGCAACTATGTTTTGTTTAGGATTTTAAAATGGAAAATTACTATTAGATATACTTACAATTACTTTTTAACATAATTGTAAGTATATATATTTTTAATCATGAGATATTCTAACACAACTTCAAAATATAAAAGAAAAATTACTATCAAATAATATTTCTAAAAGAATAGTATTAAGTAATTTTTAAATTTTCATTTTTACTATTAAATAATTTCAAAATTCCTTTTTGTTTTTATTTTCTTAGTATATATTTTTTTAATCATGATATATTCTAAAACATGCCGCATTATTAAAAAAGAAAATTACTATTAAATAATATTTTGTTTAAGATTTTTAAAATGGAAATTTACTATATAATTAATTTCACCAAAAATCGTTTTTATTATCTTATATATTTATTTTAAATTATGAAATAGTTTAACACATATCACAATTTTAAATATATAATTGTCATGTGTCACAATCATGTTAATTAACAACTTTGAAGAACCAAGTTTCCTATTAAGTAATTTTAGAATATTATTATCTTTAAAATTTCTTTTTACTATTAAATCAACTTTAAAATTTATTTATTTCAAAATTCGTTTTTTTGTTATCTTAGTATATATATTTTATATCATTGTAAATTTTAACCTCTTTAAAAATATTAAAAGGAAAATTACTATCAAATAATTATTTGCAACTATGTTTTGTTTAGGATTTTAAAATGGAAAATTACTATTAGATATACTTACAACTTCTTTAAAAATATTAAAAAGAAAATTACTATCAAATAATTATTTGCAACTATGTTTTATTTATGATTTTAAAATTGAAAATTACTATTAGATATACTTACAATTACTTTTTTAACAAAATTTGTTTTTGTTATTATCTTAATATATATTTTTAATTATAATATAGATTAACACATGTCGTAATCTTAAAAAAATTAATGACACATGTCATAATCATGTTAATTAGTAACTTTGAAGAATCAAGCTTTATATAATAAGATAAGATAATTATTTAACTATTGTAACCAAAAAAGAAAGCTATTTAACTACAAAAGTATTTTTAAGATAGTAAAAATATATTTACGAAAACTAATTATCGTATCAGTCTTTCTTTAACTGTCAGAGGGCAAATCAGTCTTTGTAAATGGGAAGGCTGAGTCCCTATATAAGTTTGCAACCTCTCCGTGTATTCGTCTAGGGGACCTTTTATTGATTCGCCGATAAAAGGAGAAATCTCTGTCTCGTTCCCTCTGAAACAACACGAACACAAAATTCTAATTACAATCTCGGACACGAAGGTAATATATTACCCCTAGAGATTTGAATCAAACACATCAAAAATCGTCGGTTCCTTTCTGTTATCTTTCCTGTAATTTGGATTTTTTGAAATCAAGAAACCCTAAATTCGATTTCGATTCAATGGGTTGTGTAATGACGTGTACAGAAAGGTACCAAAATGTCGCACTGTTTAACCCTAAAGCCAGCGTGCATGGGCTGTGGATCAAAGTCCGATCTGTACGGAAGCTCCTGCAGGCACATGACGTTATGCTTAAAGTGTGGTAAAACAATGGCTGAGAACAAAGCCAAGTGTCTCGATTGTGGAACCGTCCTCACCAGATTGATTAGGGTTTGAATATTATATTCTCTTCAGTTTCGAAAAAAAAAATCACTTAGAGAGAGATGAAAGACAAAAAATCAAACGGGTTTGTTTCTTTTTTGTATAGGAGTATAACGTCCGTGCGGCTACACCCACAGACAAGAACTACTTCATTGGTAAGTTTTCGTCTGGTGGTCTTCCCAACTTCAAGAAAGGCTCTGATGAGAACAAATGGTCTCTCCGTAAAGACATACCTCAAGGTCGTCACTTCACAAACGCACAACGGGTAATCTTGTCTCTTTTCATCATCATCGTTGTTGTTTATTACAAAATTAATTAATGCTTGTGGGTTTTTTTAGGAGAAGTTAAAGAACAAGCCTTGGATCTTGGAAGATGAAACTGGTGAGTTTCAGTACCAGGGGCAACTTGAAGGCTCCCAGTCTGCTACTTACTATCTCTTAGTGTTGCAGAACAAGGAGTTTGTCGCTATTCCCGCTGGTTCTTGGTATGTTTATTAACTTGATGCAACTCTTTTGGTTTCTTAAGAGTGTTGTTATGTTCTTTTTTTTTTTTAATGTTGTGTTAGGTATAACTTCAATAAGGTTGCACAGTATAAGCAACTTACACTGGAAGAAGCGGAGGAGAAGATGGAGAACCGTAGAAAAACTGCAGATGGGTATCAGAGGTGGATGATGAAAGGCGCAAATAACGGTGAGAATGAAAAAGAGGCGGGTGGAGGTGGTGGCAGGGGTCGTAAGAATAAGTCATCAGGGGGTGAGGAAGAAGAAGGTAATGTCTCTGACAGAGGGGAGGAAGATGAAGAGGAAGAGGCATCACGGAAGAAGAGACGACTCGGTCTCAATAAAAAGAGTAACGCAGATGATGATGATGAAGAAGGTCCAAGCGGTGGTGATCTTGACATGGATGATGATGACATTGAGAAAGGTCTGTTGTAATTTTTTTTCAAATTTATCTGTAAATTATTCTTCTAATGTGTTTGGTTTTTACTTAGGGGATGACTGGGAGCATGAGGAAATATTCACGGATGATGATGAGGCTGTTGATATTGATCCTGAGGAACGTGAAGATCTGCTAGCACCTGCTCCTCCTGAAATAAAGCAGGTCTGTCTTTGGTTTACTAATTATTGAAGTTGTTGGTTGAGTATTTAGTTTCTGTGATGCACTAACTTTTTCTTTGCAGGATGAGGATGATGAAGAAAACGAATTGAGCAACTCTGGTAAAGAGTTGAAGGAGTTGCTTGGCAAGGTTAATGGTATAAATGAATCTGAAGAAGATGATGATGATGATGATGACGTAAGCAGCCCTCTCTTCAGTTTTCAGACAACATTTTGCTACTATAACTGGTTTTGATACAAGAAATCCATTTTTATAGGAGGAGGAGACAAAACAGAAGTATGTGGCTAAAGAAGAACCTGTTGAGAGCAGTCCTTCAAAGCCTGCACCACCTTCATCTTCTCGTGGAACACCTACTGCAAAACCATCCCTGGGAAAAAGAAAACTGAATGATGGCGACTCTAAAACGCCTAGCAGCTCTGTTCACAAGAGAGTGAAGGCTGAAAACGTAAGACACTTGCTTCTGTTTATGCTAATCTTGAAAATATCCAATCCATGAGGCGAAGAGGTTTTTAGAGGGGAGTGTTTACTTGTGTTGTCATCTAACTGTAATCTTTTGGTAAGCAGGAGTCGAAAACTTATGTGAAGGAAGAGAAAAGTAGCTCGGCTTCAAGATCCAACGCACTGACTAAAGCCGATAAAGCTGAAACTACTCAAGCTACTGCATCCTCATCTGCTACGGGACCTGTGACTGAAGACGAAATCCGTGCTGTTCTGATGGAGAAGCAGCCAGTCACTACACAGGATTTGGTCAACAGTTTTAGGCCAAGACTTAAAACCAGAGAGGTAATGTATATTGGCTATATTGCTCTACTATAGTTCCTTCTTTAAGAAACACTATGGTTATAGTATTGAGCTTAAACTCTGGTGAGAATCAACCTTTTTACGGATCTTTACAGGACAAGAACGCTTTTACTGATATTCTCAAGAAGATCTCAAAGATTCAGAAGAATGCTGCTTCTCAAAGCTTCGTCGTTTTGAAGGAAAAATGAGACTTTACTATCTTAGGATTTTTTTGTTATCATGATCTCATGCCAGTTAAGCAAACAGAAGGTATCTTTTCTGATTTTTTTATTTCTAAATGCAACATTCAAGTTCAATGTTTATAGCAGATGGTGAGTTTTTATTTTTGTTGTTGTCACCTTTCGCTCAATCTTTAGTTATAGGTTGAAGAACAAAAGAAACAAATCTAGAAAAAGATGAAAGTGTAACTTAATTTGTCTGAGCAAAGATAATAACTACATCATAAAAATTCTACTAATCCCTTTGCTGATCAGCCTAAGAAAACATCAAAAGAAAGTGCCAAATACAAGACCCAGACCCCATGTGGAGAAATTCTAAACAGACCGTGTTATCAAATTTAATCAAAAACTATATACACAAACTTAAACCCGAAGAGCACGGCTCAAAGTTTGCTGGCAATAATGTTAAAATCTATTAAATATTTATATAATAAAATATAACGATCTTGGGAATGAAATACAAACGTATTATAGTGTATCCACACAAGCCAGCCCTCAGAAATTCTTTATATTTTACCAACATTTGTGGTTCTGGAAGCATTACAAAAGGTTACTTTGAAGCACTTTGTGATTCTAGCCTCAATATAATGAAATATCAAACAAATTCGTGTTATTTTAGCTAAATGATAACATGTTCAATTAAATTACGCATGGTTCTAACGATATTAATGTAAAAAAAGCATCTATTTTTCAGTCAATTTCTTAATTATATCACCCACGCACCACAACTCATTCTTGTTATTATATATAATATCTATACTACAAACACAAGTTGCTTACAATACAAACCTAAATTACATACATCGTTGAAACAAAATACTCATATATCTTTGTGTGCTTAATCATGAAAAGGAAAAATAACAAGATGTTAAATCCAGTCAGCAAGTGGAACATCATTATAACATTGACAGAATTAGACACAGATCCGAGCAATACGATAACGATCCCAAAAAGAATTAGTAGAAGCCAAGATCTTTCCTCTGTGGAGTAGTATTTTTTTTTTTTGTAACTGTGGAGTAGTAAATGTTGCGAAAAAATGCTAGAACCTGACTCGTTCGTGATGGTGAATCTCTGTGAGCACCATTCTGAAACTACAAGATCTGTGGCAATGAAGAAAGATGAGCATGGAAACTTCAAGTTATATGGATGGCGGCGGCCTTCCGTTCTCGGGGAAATAAGTTTCAAGACGGGTGATGTTATTGGGTTCTGGTGGGATAAAAACTGGGGTAGGCTTAATTTCGAACTCTTGTGATTGCTTAGTTGATGGAACGGATCCTCGCAACTTTATTTCTTGAATTTGTATATAGGTACGTTCTGATTTGCTGATATGTTTATGCATGTTGTTAATTATTAATAAGATAAATATATTGGGCATTATCATATCCAAATATTTCTGGCATTGTAAATATATACTTAGAATTAATAAGAACTAGAACTTGATCTGGAAGTCCATGCAGATTTTGATTCTTTTTTTATAGATTGTTTAATAACTATTTTTTAAAAAATATATAGGTTAGTTAGATATTTTTAAGTTCTTACAAACCTATTTGGATTCGGAAGGATTCGATTTGAACCCATACACAAAATTATAATATCCAAATGAAGTTTAATTTTAAAACCCAGAAAAATCTGATATCAAAAAATTGATTTATACTCATGTGTATTTGAATGCCCATGGTTAACTGGTTCTGTGAACAAATAAAATTTATGTGTTAAACGGTTTGAATTTTTACTACAAATGAAGAAATTCCATTTAAATCTATAAAACTATGAATTATTATAGTAAATACAATTAATGAAGTAGTTATGAATGGTAAAAATGTAATAAAACATTTTAAAATAGGTTAGTTATGTTTAGTAGATTGTAATAATGATGTCAAATTAATTAGAAGAAACGATAAATGAAGTTATATGAATTAGTTAAAAATGAATGAAAATCTGTACAAACACACTTAAAAATAGGCAACTAATAACGTGTGACTACTGGTGGGATTTATATGAGATGCTTCTCGGTTTCGGATACCAGGGTCATGAAAAAAAGAATAGGCAAATAATATTTTGTACTTAAGTTTTAATAAAATAAATAAACATAAAAGTTTCACCAGTTTTTATTATTTTCTATGTTTTTGGCATTCGGATTTAAGCTTAATTATTTACATGTGTAGACTATTTTCGATTATTTTATCTTTTTAGATTATCATAAGAAAAGAAAGAATGTGTTAGCCTATTTCAATGTCAACGTATATCTTTTTAAAATCATACTAGCTGGGCGGTCCGCACCCTGTGCGGGCATTGTACAGATTCAAATTATGGACTGAATAGTACAAAGTTTTAGAAGTAACGGAATTTTTATCATAAGATAACCGTCTTTGGGATAAAACATCAGACACAGGAAAAAAATAGATAACAATTAAGTATCCTGCCTACGGAATATTTTGAAAAACTTGTTTGTAGATAACATTCAATGTTTTTGTCTCCGGTTTCCTTTCTTTACCAGTTATTAGGATTTTTAATTCAGATCTCGATTTAACTCTTGAAAGTGCAACGTAGAACTGACCATGAGAGAACACTGGCCTAGGCAGAAACATTATTAATATCTAATCAAATGTTTTATGTATTATTAAAACTAAATTTGTTCTTCATATGTTTTATGTATTATTCATAAAAATATGTATTATTCAAATACAATTCATATGTTTAATGTATTATTAAAACTAAATTTGTTCTTCATTCAGTCTTTGTGGTTCAAAACTATAAGCCTTTTAGACATTACTTAATTCAATCTACTTTGATGTTTAAATTATTATCATATACTTTGAAATATGAAATAAATAAATCAGGCATGTGCGGGCATTGATATGATTTATATATTGCATGTATAGCTATTATTATTAGTACATAAGTAGATCGTAATTATATTTCACTCTCGTTGTATCTTTGTATTTTACTCATTTAGGTTTCTCCACATATAAGTCTCTCTCCCTCTCTCTCTCATCATAAATCTTTTAATTTTTTCAAAAAGATAAAAAGCTAATTACGATCATATTGTGTGTGCGGGCATTCATATGATTCATATATTACCCGTCTAGCTATTAGTATAAATATATAAGTAGATTATAATTCTTTCTCAATCTCTATGTATCATTATGTCTAATTCATATACTACATGTTACGTTATTATTATAAGTGCATAAGTGGATCGCAATTCTCTCTCTCTCTCTCTCTCTCTCTCTCTCTCCCTCATCGTAAACCATTTTTTTGAAAAGTATAAAAATGTAAACATTCTTTTAATTCACCGATTATATTTTAACTACCACAATTTTGATTTATATGGGAATGTTTCCTAGTTTAATATTTTATCATGAATTTTTCTTGGGTGAATTAATAGCTAATCATAGTTTGCCAATTAATGTACAACGTTTTTAAAGATAATAAATAAAATAATAATAATTTGTGTTAAGTTTTAAAATAAATGAAAAATATTAGCAGCTACCAAAAAATGATTTTTTAACAATTTTAAAACTGTCACAATAGAGTAAATCATAAACACTAAACACTATACCCTAAACCATTGGACAAATCTTAAACCCTTGGATAAAAATCCAAACACTAAACCCTAAATTCTTGGATATACCCTAAACCCTTGGGTAAATCCTAAACACTAAACTATAAATTTTTGAGTATATCCAAAACACTAAATCTCTCTCTCTCTCCCCCTCATCGTAAACCTTTTTTTTGAAAAATATAAAAATGTAAACATTCTTTTAATTCACTGATTATCTTTTAACTACCACAATTTTGATTTATATAGGAATATTTCCTAGTTTAATATTTTATCATGAATTTTTCTTGAGTGAATTACCAACTAATCATAGTTTGCCAATTAATGAACAGCTTATTTTAAAGATAATAAATAAAATAATAATAATTTGTGTTAAGTTTTTAAAATAAATGAAAAATATTAGTAGCTGCCAAAAGATGATTTTTTATAACAATTTTAAAACCGTCACAAAAGAGTAAATCATAAACACTAAACACTATATCCTAAACCCTTGGACAAAGCTTAAACCCGTGGGTAATAATCCAAACACTAAACCTTAAATTCTTGGATATACCCTAAACCCTTGGATAAATCCTAAACACTTGGATAAATCCTAAACACTAAACTGTAAATCTTTGGGTACACTCAAAACACTAAATCTCTCTCTCTCTCTCTCTCTCTCTCTCTCTCTCTCTCTCTCTCTCTCTCTCTCTCTCTCTCTCTCTCTCTCTCTCTCTCTCTCTCTCTCTCTCTCTCTCTCTCTCCCTCATCGTAAACCTTTTTTTGAAAAATATAAAAATGTAAACATTCTTTTAATTCACCGATTATCTTTTAACTACGACAATTTGATTTATATGAGAATGTTTCCTAGTTTAATATTTATCATGAATTTTTCTTGAGTGAATTACCAACTAATCATAGTTTTCCAATTAATGTACAATTTGTTTTAAAGATAATAAATAAAATAATAATAATTTGTGTTAAGTTTTTAAAATAAATGAAAAATATTAGTAGCTGTGAAAAGATGAATTTTTTTAACAATTTTAAAACAGTCACAAAAGAGTAAATCATGCACACTAAACACTATACCCTAAACCCTTGGACAAAGCTTAAACCCTTGGGTAAAAATCCAAACACTAAACCCTAAATTCTTGGATATACCCTAAATCCTTGGATAAATTCTAAACACTAAACTGTAAATCTTTGGGTATACCCAAAACACTAAATATCTCTCTCTCTTTCTCTCTCTCTCTCTCTCTCTCTCCCTCATCGTAAACCTTTTTTTTTGAAAAATATAAAAATGTAAACATTCTTTTAACAGTAATTTGAATCCCAAGAGTATTTACTTCACGATTTTAAATGTAATTTACCATGTTTGTAAATTGTTATTTTTTTTTATTAATAACTTACCTTATTTTCAATGCGGATTACTTGCGCAACTTGGTATCATATTTATTGCTGTGTTTAAATAATTTACATTTAGTTAATTCAGTTTTAATAACTTACCTTATATTGAATACGGATTACTTGGGCAAGTTGTATCATATTTACTTCAGAACAATTTATGACAATATAATAGGTATATTAATGTTGTAAGATCAATGTATCAATTAAACTGAAGTTTCACAAACAAAGAAGGGAAAACATGCTATTTCTCCACTATTCTTCCCGAGAAGTATCATATCCTCTCATATGTCTCCCAAACTATGACCTCATCCCATATGTTTCTGAAATAAAGGTTTGAAACCTATTTCCCCATGAAACTATAACACAACTCTTATATCTCCCTGAAATAAAAGTTCAAAAGTTATAACCTCATAAAATAAATTACTCAATTTAAACCTATAAACTAAAACCATTTTGGTTAATTAAATCAGTTTTAGAACAATAACAACCCAGTTAAGATCCGATTAGAGCAATCAAACCAAAAATTATAAACCAAAATCCGATTAATTAACCAAAACGATTTTAGTTTATAGGTATAATTGGATCTTAACCAGGTTGTTACTGGTCTAAAACTGGTTTAATTAACCAAAACGATTTTAGTTTATATGTTTAAACCGAGTAATTTGATTTTATAGGGTTATAGCTTTCAAACTTTTATTTTAAGGAGATATAAGATTTATGTTATAGTTTCATGAGAAAATATGTTTCGAAATTTTATTTCAGAGACATATGGCATGAGGTCATAGTTTGAGAGACATATGAAAAGATATGATAATTTTCGTAGGAAAATAGCACGTTTTCCCAAAAAAGAATTGCTTAGAAGTGTATCATTCTTATTAGATAACCTTGAAGAGAGAGTTTAAACTTCAGTTATCAAGTATAACTAGATCTTGACCCGTGCGACCGCACGGATATTAATTTTCAGTTTTAGTTTTTATTTATTTATACTAAATAATGTAGTATATTTATAATATTTAATCGTTTTATATTGACTAAGTTATGGGTGGGTATTTGGGTATCCACTTGAATTTGGTTAAAATCTATTCGGATTTGAGTTTTTTTGAGTTTAAAGATTCTAACTCTATTCGGGTATTTATAAACTTTGGTTCCGGTTTGATTCAGATCTTTGCGGGTTTGATAACCCGTTTAAACTATTTTTAAATTTTCAAAATTTATATATCTTTAAATTTCTCTAAATCTAAAAATAAAAATAATATAACATGTAAATTTGAGTAATGTAAGCCAAAGTACCTAAATTAAAAAGTTTAAATAGGTTTAACTTGAATATTTGGATGAAGAATAAATATATATTTCAAGTATTTTTAGTGTTTTGATTATTTTTTATCTACTTTAAATGTTTACTTTTGATTACTTTTTTATATTTCAAATATTTTAAACAACTTAAAATAGCTTATATCTTGGATATTAATTCGAAAATAGCTAACATATTGAAGTATATAAATATGATTTAAATACATTCGAATATCCGAAATATTTTTTTGGATAAAGTTTGGTTGTGGTTTTCTAGATACCAAAATGGTAAATCCGTTTGGATATTATCTAGTTTCGGTTCAATTTTTTAATGCTTTTTCGTTCAGATTTTTTAAATGAAGAGTTGATATTATAATTTCCAGAATTGTTTGTCTAATAAAAATGTATTTTTTTTTGAATTTGACATTGATTTAATGGAGAAGTTAATGAAGTATATTTAATTCAAATTTAATTTTGGAAAACACTTTAATCTAAGTGGAAAAGACAAAGCATTAAAATAGAAAGTATTATTTAATTTTGTATTTAATTTAAATTTAATTTTGGAAAACACATTAATTGAAGTAGAAAATACAATATTAAAATATAAAATATTATTTAATGTCAGTGGCATACCATTGTAAATAAAAGTGAAAATTAATGGATATTTTATATGGGTACTTCTCTTTTAATAATACAGATGAGTGAAATAGATCCAGTTAAGTTTTGGAACTATTGATGGAAATATGCCAAAAGATGGCTCATTGTTGGCTAAAAGTAATTTGACATCATTATTACTCAGAATCAAAGAGAAAAATCGATAATTTGATTATATTTCCCTTTTTCGTTTCAATTACAATTAGACCTTGATTCGCCCGACCGAACATATATTATTTTCTGTTTTAGTTTTTTGTTTATTTCTATTAAATGGTGAATTTGTAATATTTAAACATAAATCTATATTGAAAATTAATCTTTGAAGTTATAATAAAAATTAAAATTAAAAGTTTAATAAAATATTTTGATATGAATTTTAAATTTCCTAATTAAAATAATATAGAGTTGGATCTTATTTCTTTTCAATTCCAAAATCTTAGCATCTCTTAAAAAGAAATAAAATAAATTTATAAATACATAAAATATATATACATATTTGGAACTATAACTTTTATCAAAAATAAATGTGCTAAAAAAATAATCTTGCATTGTTGTTGTTTATTCCTAGAATTTGATTCATGACCATATAAATATTTTCTTTTATTTAAAATTTCTTTTGTGTACTATGGTATAATATATATATATATATATGTAAATTAAAATATATTACGTAATTGTTAATATAATATTTTAAAACATAACAATCATATTTAAAAGATAGTCTTTTATGTAACGATACCATCTTTCATCAAATCTAAATAAACAATTTTTTTTTTTGTAAAAAAGCAAACCATCTAAAAACAATATTCCTAAATATGTCCCCTCAACCTAAACCAACTTTAATAACTACTTTAAGTTATTGTTGCCGTATTTATTTGTTTAAATTTGAATTAGAAAAATGCATTTATAAATCGGAAAAGACAACTATAATAAAGAAAGCTAAATTTATTACTTCAGTGGCATTCTAATGCAAACAACTTTAAAAATTCAGGAACATTTTCAAAATGTACATCTCTTTTAATAATATAGATTTTATAAATTAATGTAACGTTTGTTGCACCTTTAAATAGAACATTTTGGTCAGTTTATTTCTTGTATGCTATTTTTGTTACAAAAACATAAAAATAGTCTAAAAACATAAAACATAAAAACATTTTACAAAAACATAAAAACATTTTACAAAAACATAAAAAAACAAATTGTTACAAAAACATAAGAATTGTCCTAAAGTTTTTTCTTAAAAAAAAAAGAAAATTTGTTGTAAAGTTGATATTAGTATATATTGATTTGCAGGGAAAAAGCATAGGACATTCAAATGAAATCCATTCACTTTTAAAGGATTTTGCCCACAACGGTTTACGGGTTGATTAGTCCTTATGGTATTTGAATGGTTCACCGGATTAGGTGATGATGGGTATAGCTTTCTTAAGTCGAGAACCGGTAAAGAAATAAAAAAAAGAACTAGTAAAGCTGATTAAACAAAAGTGCAAAACAAATCAAAATATAGGCAGCGTAGAGAGGCACGACTGATCATGAACTTGAGAACAGAAATTGCCTTGAATGTGCCCTAAATAATTTTTAAAATTTTAATGTAAGAGAAGGCTCTCTAAAAATGGCATTTTCTCTTCCCATTTTCTTCTTCTCTCCCTTCTCCATAAATAGTTTTTTTAAAAAAGAAAAAAACAAGAATACGAAATTAAAAGGTGTTTTTAAATTCCAAAATATCACAAAGTAGAAATAAATTATATAGAAAAAAGAAATCGATACTTGTTCACAGATTTAGAGGATTTCAAATCCTAAACCCTAAGCTAAGCAGTCGCGGCGAAGAGAGATGAAAAGACGAAGTGATGATGTTTATAAAGGAAGTCATGAGGGGTACAAAAGTCTTTCCGTATGTTGTGTTTTTTTTTGGCTGAATTCCTCTTTACCAGAGAGAGGATTCAGTTCTTGAAATTGATTCGATAACCGGTTCGACTAGGAATCTCACTAAAACGGACCGGTTTTCATCAACCCTTTATGTTCTTCTTCCCAGAACCGCTAATTCGTCTTCTCCGCCAAAACGAAAGATCAAACCTTTAAAGAAAAAGTTGAATATAAGCTAATACATCGAGCGCATTTTGATGAGGTTGTGATAGAGATTGAGGGCAATTCTTGGGAAGTGATGGATGAGGAGAGAAGGGTAGTGTGTCGGGAGAACCAAGGATTAGCGGATTATGTGTTGCAGAAGAAGCGAGAGTACGCTGATAAGCCCAAGGGTTTGTCCGAAAACCTGGAGAGGACATTTCTTAAGGCGTATAGAAGTGTCTGCGACTCCAAGGATCCCATTACCACTCTGAAAGACTTATCTCACTTAAAGTATGTCTCTTTCTTTCTTCTTCTCTCTTTTCTCTATTAGGGTTTAATTTGATTGAGTGATGGAATCTTTTTAATTGACATCACAGACCTGCAAGTTTTGTATTTGTTTTATCTCAAGATTGAGACTTTTTTTAAAAATCAGAGAATCTTTTGGTAGACTTCAGAGAAAGTGTTTGCTTAGCATCCACTGATAGTTAGTGTCTGGAGTAGCATTTGATTTTTGGGTTTTGTTGCACAGGGGATTTGGCAAGTGGATGCTTAAGATGACGAAAGGCTATTTTGATAATGGAGCTGAATGTTCTGAACAAGATGATTTACCTCAAAATTGTGCTGGTAATGGTGTTAACTCTATCCAATTATCACACTTGTTCATTTGAGATATTACTGTAAAGGTAAAATGGTGGTTTTTTATTATGTTTAGGGGACAAGGCTAAGGGGAAAAAGCGGTACACTCCGCAAAGAAACTCTGTGGCTTATGCATTACTAATAACATTGCACAGGTTACTTCACATATTTTTTCTTTCCTATCACTCTGTTCTTGCTTTCTTTCTCTGTAACGGACCGTTTTGTTCTTTTGGTTTACCAGAGAGACTTCGAATGGGAAAGAGTTCATGCGCAAAGCAGAGCTTATTGATGCTACTGAAGCAAGTGGGCTCTCACACGCCCCTGTTGGGTATGAATCAGTCATCCTCCTTAATCCTCTAATAATAAGCTATTTTTGTTCCTAAATTGTTACACTTATGATAGGCCAGAGAAAGGAAAAGGGAAAGCAGGACTTGGAAACTCTAAGAGGGAGTGGTATAGTGGATGGAACTGCATGACAACACTTATACACAAGGGTTTAGTGGTCAAATCTAGCAACCCTGCAAAGTAACTTATCTTTGTGCCTTTTGACTTAATATTATTTATATGTAGAGAAGTTGACCTTTCTTTACCTTGTTGTGACATAAGATGAGATATTGCTTTTTCTTTCCATAGGTACATGCTGACAGATGAAGGTCGTGAAGTAGCAAATGAATGCATCACACGATCTGGATTACCTACACTTGACATCTTGTCCGATGATGAAACGGATCCTGCTACTCAAAATTCCATCTCAGAACAAACAGCCATTCCTAGTGATATTCTTGAAAAGGTACACTACCATTTTGGAGCTTCAATTTTTTTGTACAGTGTTGTTTGTGTCAGTGTTAATTTTTGGTTTTCTTGTATAGTTTACACCGTTTGGGTATTCTAAGGAACAAGTCGTTGCTGCATTCAGAGAGGTTTCAGATGGATCTCAGGACAAAGATCCGTCAACTCTCTGGTTATCTGTGATGTGCCATCTTCGTCAGGCAGAAGTTTATAACCCATGTGTGGACTCTCGGAATAGAAGGAAAGATGCAGCAGGACCTTCTAGAGCGCAGACTTGTACGGTCTTTAGCAAGCATATATGATCTTATATCCTTAGTGCTGTATCCGTTGAAGGTTGGATGTTTCCTTTTTTGAAGTCTTACCTGCAAATTTTTACAGGTCAAGTTGATCTGGAGGGATCTCATGCTAAGAAGTTCCGCTCTAGCGATGATGGATACACCTCAAAACCATCTGGTCCAAGTCATTCTCCATTGCAGTCCTTCTCATCTTCTGTATGTTACCGTTTGAGATTTTAGCTTTTATTACTTGAGATCAGATTTATTTATGAGAATTGTATATTGATTGTTGCTTCATGGTTACAAACAAAGTTGCCTTCAGATGGAGTTACATGCCTTCCTCCTCTTACATTTGGAGATTCGTTTGAGGAAGCTTATCAAGTGATATTGATTCTGGATGACCGAGAACAGTTTGCCACTAAGGGGTATGTAGCGCATCTAATCTTTCCTCTGCTCATTTTTGAGCTTTCTTATGAAAAGTGTTCTTATTAACACAGATCACGATCCAGGAAGATAGTTGATTACATATGCTCTGAATTCAAGATCAAGATTGAGGTTTGCGTTTGTTTTTCCTGGATAGATATCATCAGACTCCAAATTACACAAACTAACTGGAATGATGGTTAATTGAATCTGTAGGTTAGAAGATTACCAGTAGGGGATTGTATCTGGATTGCTAGGCACAAGCGTCTTGGGGCTGAGTATGTTCTGGACTTCATTGTTGAGAGGAAGAACATTGATGATTTACGCTCGTCAATTAGAGACAATCGCTATAGGGACCAAAAACTTAGACTTCAGGTGTGTGAGTTTTCTACTCAATGTATGTATGGTTGATACTTGTTTCTCATTTTCTTTCTTTAAAATGGTGTGTGGCTTATTAGAGATCGGGATTAAAGAAGCTGATATACGTCGTTGAAGGGGATCCAAACCAGTCTGATGCAGCAGAAAGCATTAAAACAGCGTAAGAGTTTCTTTGATTGGTATATTGCGTTAATCTTTGAGCTAGAGATGGAACCAAACTTGTATATATGCTTTTGTAGTTGTTTCACAACGGAGATTCTGGAGGGATTTGATGTGTTGAGGACAAGCGGGCTTGGTGAGACGCTGAGAAAATACGGTCAACTCACTACATCAATACACCAGTACTACAAGTCGTTGGCGAATGATGATGACCGGAACAAAGCTGCGTATCCTTGTTATGATAGTTTTGTGAAAAGGTGTCAAGATCTTGATAAAATGACAATCAGCGATGTATTTGCCATTCAGCTTATGCAGGTACACTGATAAATAAATATATTTCTTGGTAAAATCATTTTGAGTCAAGTATTGTGGATTTAGTTGTAAACTTCTTGGTGCAGGTCCCGCAGGTAACTGAGGAAATCGCTGTAGCTGTTCTTGACATGTACCCAACACTTTTATCTCTTGCTTCTGCCTATTCTCAGCTAGTAAGCTTCTTTTCTTTTATTATTTGCCTTTGCCTGAGATCTTGGTTTAAACACACACAAATCTTGAACTACAAAATACTCAATCTTTGGTTTTGAAGGAAGGGAATGTCTCAGCGCAAGAAGAAATGTTGAGAAACAGGAGCAACAATGTCATTACTGCAACAGCTAGTAAGAACATATTCAAGCTAGTTTGGGCGGAGTGACGTCTCCACTCTTGTGTGTTTGGGGTCAATGATTTACTGTGTAACAAGCTATAGTAAGAGCGTAAGCAATTTAAACAGCCGTGTTAATAATCTGCTTTAGCCATTAATTGACTTATTTGTAAACTTGGTTACTTGTTGGACACGATTGAATATTAAGTTTCAAAAGACAAATACATAGGTCACGTCAAATCAGGTTGCGTATTTTATGCCAGAAATTCTTGGGTTCACCCATAGAACGAACCTCTAGGTTCACCGACCAATAGGAGTATTTCATTTTCTAGTATCTTTTAAAAAAATAAATAAAATATTGTCAAATTATATTTTATTTTAAACAAAAATAAAAATAAATAAAAATAATATTAATTGCAAACAAAAACATGTTTAAAAAAAAATTAATACCATCATTCAAACACTATATCCTAAACCCTAAATTTAAACATTAAATCCTTGGGTAAATCCTAAACTGTTAGTAAATCCAGAACATTTGGATAAATTTTAAATCCTATATTTAGGATTTATCCAATGGTTTATGGTTTATCCAAGAGTTTAGGATTTAGTATTTAAGGTTTAGGGTTTAGTGTTTTGTTGACTGTGTTAAAAATATATATTTTTTAAATCCAAAGATTTAAGATTTATCCAAGAGTTTACCATGGGTTTAGAATTTATGATTTAGAGTTTAGAGTTTAGTATTTTGCTAACGGTATTTTAAATATAAAATCTTTTTTTGTGATTACTATTATTTTTTATTTTAAAAACATAATAAATCTTGATAATATTTTGTTTCTATTTTTAAAAGATACTGAATATGAAATAACGAAATCCTATTGGTTGAGACTTTAGGGGTAAACCCAAAAATTTCTCTTTTATGCTGTATCAATTCAATTTCGGCCATTATTTTCTTAGCTTAAACTGAACCTAACTTCACACTTTCAAACCAAATTGAACCGAATTTTAGTTTCATTTGAACCGTACAATACAAACTTCAAAAATGCTGAATCGAAACTAACAAGTTTGATTAAACCAAACTAAGCCGAAAATAAAGACCATGTAAAACTGTTTCATTTTTTTCCTCAAAATTTGACTTGTTGACATCTTTAACTGCTTGCTGGTATTGCTGCTGTGAGACAAAGGAAGAGGTTGACATAGAGAAGATAGCAACCGTGTTTGCCAACATATTTGATGATAAAAGAACTCTCAAGGAGATCAAATTGATACTAATTTGGACCGGATCATAAGATCTAATTTCAAAATAACCATCAACAATGTCTAACATTTTAGACTGCCTTAACGTTTTACTGGTTTCTTTCTCTGATACTATCCACAAACAAACACAGTTTTTTTTTAATGGTAGATAACGGTTGTTGGCGTTTTATAGCAATCACAAAATGTTTTATACCGTTTCAAACTGTTCTAAACATCTTAATATAAAAAAATGGTTCCCAGTTGTAGATAGATAAATAGATATAAAAATTATTTTATAAATTATTTAAAAGTTTAAGTTTAAATTTTTACACTGAAATATTATAAATAAAACTATATTTTATATTTAATTTTAGTTTATTGAAATATCATAATTTATATTATATAAACTTTAAACCAAGAATATTCACTATAACTTTTAAATTTAAACGTCTCGCTACTAAGTTGGTATAACCAGAAATGAACTTTGCTATTCAGAGTTTGCAAAGGGTTTCTTAGTTTGCAGCAGGAGTGGAGTTTTGAAATTCTTGGACACATAATAGCAAGGTTTTGGCTTGAGTATGAGTTAGTAAAAAGAAACTTTGACCATTGTTAGAGAAAAAATTATTTATCAATCAGTATATAATGACATGAGACATCAAAAAAACCACATGAGCTTTCATGCGATGCAATAAACCTTACCAAACTCTTATAGAGTGTATACCGAGATATTGACCCCTCTAATCAAAAATGTAGGTTACTTTTAGATGGTTATGGTTCAAATTAATTTTGGTTTAGATGATCACGGTTAAAAGTCACTACAAGAAATATGGGTATTAATAGCACCCGAAAAATGCTATCATATCGATTTCATAGCGTTTCGAAGAACGCCGTGACAGCCGCAGCTATAGTAGACCTCCCTCTTATCATAGCGTTTTTTGCGTGCTGTAAAAACATAGAGATATTATAGCATTACTCCAATGTTATATTATACTTATTAATAACACGCTATTTTAGCTATAAAATTTGTTTATGTGGCTTTTCTTAAGTGCTGTAAAATATTTTATAATGACATATATATAATGCTACAATTTAAATAAAATAATTAAATTTGTTTAATTAGTTATGATAATCTAATCTGGTTTAATATTAAAATTGGTTTATTACTGATTTATGTATAGATAAAACCGGTTTACAAATTATTTCGGTTTATATTAAAATTTTGGTTTACAACTGATTCGGTTTATAAATTAAACCAGATTACAAATGTTTTCAGTTTACTAATTAATACACACAAACCAGGTTTAAAAACTAAATCTAAAAAACAAAAAAAATATCCTAACTCCTTCGCTCTCCTCCGCACCGTCTCCCCCACTCTGCCTCCTCCGCCGCCACAACCTTCATCGATGAAACTCCTCCGTCGTTGCTTATTCTTCTGCTTCCGCTTCTTCTCTCCGTCTCCTGCTGTTCTTGATCATCTTCATCTTCTGCTTATCCTGAAACCCAGTTTTCAAAACATAAACAGAAAAAGATTCAAATTTTATCCTTTGCCAAAAGCAGAGCTAAAATCAAAATCAAAAGAGACAGATATAATATGAATCTTAAAAAACGAATCAAAAGGACCAAATCGATTAAAACGACGGACTAGAGATTACAAATCTAAACCCTAGTTGGAGCCCCGGTGAGGAACTTACTCGATGGCTTAGTCGATCTCAGATTCTGTTTTGATTGGAGATTCTCTTGGGCTCGAGACACGAACCAGCGAGATGAGAAGTGGAGTACTTCGTAAAAGATGGAGAATTAACCAGAGAAGAAGAAAAGATGGATCTTTGATTTTTTTTTAGGTTTGCGACGGAAGAATTTGAGAGGAGCAGAGATCGATAGAGAAGAAGAAGAAAAGATGAGAGGAGCAGAGATCGTGAAAAGTGAAAACCAATTAAAGAAAAATCAAACGTTTATGTCCCTTAGATTAAATTCATCAACGGTTGATATTGGAACAAGGAAGTTATCCTCACTTTCTTGTATTAGCCAATAGAAAAGAGTCACTAGGATTCCTATTAAAATAAGAAGAATAATGTAAAAGGAGGTGAGATCGACGGCTGTGATCTAGTAAACGGTACTCTACGTTTCTTTTCTGTTTCTATTATTTAGTTGTTTAGTTTCATGTGCATAATCTGTAGAAAGTAGTAGAAAATTGCAATTTAAATTTCAAAATTCTGAATAAAAGCTTATACATGTTGAATAATTACAAGTTTTTAATGGTTACATTTTGATTTTATTGTTATATGAAGATTTTTGTTTGAAAATTTTATAGTTATAATTTCAGTAATTGTAGTCATATTTTGACTAAATTTTTTATATAACAATTAAGTTATTCATTTAAATTTTATAAAAATAATGATATAAGATTTATGAATAAGTGTATAATTTTATTTTTATAATATACTTGAAGTTTAAATTTAAACTTTCTATTATAGTTTTGTAAAAAATAGATTTATGATTTTGTGTGTAGGCTATAAGTTTGGGGTTTAGGGTATTAGATATAGGGTGTAGATTAGTGTCTGAGGTTAGAATTTAAATGTGAGATATAGATTTTTTAAAAAGATTGAATTCTGAGTTTGAGTTTAATTTTTAAAAAATTATATTTGATATAAAATTAAGATTTGATAATCAATATTTTACAGTTTAATTTTATAAAACTGTTAATTAATACCACTATTGTTGACTATTGGAGTTTAAGTTTTACAGTTTAATTTGATTAAATTTTGAGTTTAAGATTAAAATTATATTATGAAAATATTGAAAATTGAAAATTTATGTTTAGGATTTTAAAATATGTTTAGATCTAAAGTTTTTAAGTTTGAAGTATATTTGGAATTTGAGGAATAGGGTTTGGGGTTAAGTTTCTACTTTAGGGTTTAGGTTTTGTTTAGTTTTTTTATTGAATATTTATAATTTCTTTTAGTTATATACTTTTTTTTAGTTATAAATTTTTACAAATGTTTATTTTGAAAATTATTTTAAGTTTAGATGTTGGAATTTAGAGCATGTTTAGGGTTTCAAAATTTTTTTTTTTTCTTTTCTAATTTATTTTTAGTGTTGAGAAGAGATTGAAGTTCTTAGGTTTATGTTTAGGGTTTTAAAATATTTTTTTGACATCTTTTTAAAAAATGTCAAAAATAAGTTTAAAATATATTTAGGGTTTTGTTAAATTTTTAAATCTAACTTTTCTCAAAGATAAGTTTTAACATTCATTTACTTTTTCTTTTTTTTGAACATAAAGTTTATTTAGGCAAAAAAACATGTTTACATCCCGGTGCTGCTATTTTAAGAATGTTAAAAACGTGAATCTATGAGTAATGGAGATTGAATGCTGCTCAATGTAAAGTCAGTGTCTTCATCATCTTCCTCCTCAGATTCTTGATTAGCAGCGACCATTGTTCTGCTCTGAAAATGGCGCAAGACAGATCATTAACAACAACGCCATCTGTTTACAAAATAGTTGCAACAAAGATTCTGAGATATACCGCTTTGCCACTCTCAAACCACTGTCTTCCTGTAAGCTTCTTCTCCTTGGGTGCTGTAAGAGCAGATTCCGGCATCAGCCTTGGAAGTTTAAAGGCCACAGATTAGATGTTAGTTACTCTGTGAAACAAATAAGGGAAAATATACAGGAAGAGTTACTCACTTGGTTAGCTCAATTGCAAGCTCTGCCTCATATAACTCTCTCCAAGCCACAAATGTCTCCTGCAATACCTCATCCTCTTTGGCGGCTTCTTCCTCTGCATAGTTAGCCCCATCACCTTGCCCATAGTTTTCAGACAACCAGTCCTTTGCTGATGACACCAAAGTGATTTCATCTGATAACGAACACACAAGACAGAACGTACACATGAGTGAAAACTTGGACTGAAAATTCATTTCTTTCAATTGATAAAGCTTCTCATTATTCAATATATTCCTCATATAAACATTCAACACTCATCATTCACATGAATCCAGCAAAATATAAAGGAAAGTCAGTACATACCACCACCACTTACTTCATTGGAAACATGTTGTTTGTTGTCAAAAGAGACAGCTCGTACAATGACTTTGTTTTTCCCAGGCATGTACAATGATCTTGAAACTGATGCACCATCTCTCTGCAGCAAAACAAACGCCAACACTTAATTTGATATCAATACGAATGTTCTTATCTATAAGCAACACGTTCATCTGAGCAATCTGATGCAAAATCTGAGCTATTATCTGCAGCAGAAGCAGAGAAAGGAAAGGCACGGTTAGAAACAGAGTATGTAACTATTTGGGCATTTCATCGAACACTTTGTAGGAGTAGGTGCGAACCTCATCTCTCTCTTTGATTATCTCTCTAAGATAAGATTTGGTTTCAACTCCATGAAGTCTCCGGCGAGCTCGGTTACACATACACCACCAGAGTCTCTGAGAAGGAACAGAGGCACGACACCGTTGACCGAAACTTTGACAACACTGGTGCAAGAAGAAGCTTTCCCTAACGTTGGATGATACCACGACGAAGGGGTGAACAGAAGAGTCGGCGTCGAGGCAAGACGTCGAGATTGCCTCCTCAATTTGTCTGTCAGAGAGGAAAACAGATTTAGGGCAGGGCAATTTTCCTTGATTGAGACAACTTATACTTTGTTTCCCAGAGAAAAATTAAACCCTAGAAACAGAGAAAGATTGAAAGTGATAAGAGATAGATGAAAGAAAACGATGGAGAAGAAGAATGAAGGACATTGGTCAAAGAAAAAAAAAAGAAGAACGAAGGACAGAGGACGACGAGAGATAGATGCTAAATTTTTTTTTTGTGCGTGATGAATGAAAACATCTATTTTTTTTTTAAATAACTTTACCAAAAAAAAAAGCCGCTCCAAAACATAAATTTCGCTAAGTTTTTTGGCTCCAAAATAAATATTCCGCTGCATAATACACTTTCGGGGCTCCCGCTTAATGAAAATCTTTGCTAGCACGAAATTAATGTTACGATAGAGTTATGGTCTGATTTTGACATTATTAGTAGCAGTTCATGAATTCGTGCTACCGCGAACTGCTACCAATACTCATATTTTTTGTAGTGAGTTCTTTTGGATTTAAACGTTTGTATAACCATTCAATTTTGGTTAAATACTTAAATATAGTAAATTTGTGGTCAATGAATAAATAATTCTATCAATTTTTAGTTAAGTTTGTCAAATTTAAGTAAGTCTATGGCTAAAGAAAAAAAAATCTATCAAATCCTAACTAAATCTGATAAAATGAAATAAATCTATGGTCAAAAGAGAAGTAAATCTATCAAATTTTAATTAAACCTGTCAAGATGAAGTAAATCTGTGGTTGAGTCCTAAAAGATCTGTTAACTTAAAGTAAATATATGGCTAAAGAAAAATAAATCTATCAATGTTATTAAATAAATCTATGACAAAAGAAATTAAATCTGTCGAATTATTATTAAATCTATCAAAATTAAATAAGTTTGTGGTCAATAGGTGACAAACTTGTTAAAGTAAGGGCCTGACTGGTGTAACCGCAGCGGTTGCGGTTGCGGTTGCGGGAGTTTGCGGGTGCGGGTGGTTGCAGTTTTAAGCGTTTTTAGAGATTTGTACGACTGGTACAGCTGTTAGAAATTGTTGCGTTTGCGACTTTTATGACTGGTAAACTACCAAACACAACATCTGTTAAATAATAATTTAACAATATTTACATTTTATGTAATTATAAAAATATTAAAAATCATAATAATATGATAAATATAAAATTTATATTTATAAAATCATATTCTTAAATTTTAAAAATTTATAGAAAAAATTATGGTTTTAAATTTTTATAATATAAATACATTTTACAATTTCTATTATTTCAATTTAAAATTTTTATTGGATATTTTTAGTATTATTTTTATTTATTCTATTTTTAAGAAAAAAAATTTACCCTCCCGCAACTGCCCGCAACCGCAAACGCTAGCTGGAACCAGCTTTTGATTTTAAGAGATTCGGAGCGGTTTGAATTAATTTGTAGTGTTTTCTATGATTGTTTCGAAACGCCAACAACCGCTATGAACCGCAAAAGCTGCGTTTGCGGGTGGTAGCGGGAAAACCAGTCAGCCCCTAAGTCTGTTAAATTTTAAATAAGTTTGTAGCTGAAGAGAAATAAATCTGTCAAAATAAGTTTGTGACTACAAAATTCTTTTAAAAAATTAAAACTATTTAATGGCAAAATCGTAAATATTAAATTTTGTAACAAAAGAATTAAGTATATAATAGGTATAAAATAAAACTAGTAATTAAAATAAAATTGGAGTTAATCTAGTAATAAACTGATAATAAGGGTTAAACTAACTTTTCCCCCTATATATATCCATACTACAGAAACAAGTTGCTTACAATCCAAACTTAAATTACATATATCGTTGAAACAAAATACTCATATATCTTTGTGTTTTAATCATGAGTAGGAAAAATAATAAGATGTTTAATCCAGTCAGCGAGTGGAACATCGTTATAACGTTGACAGCATCAGATACAGATCCGAGCAATACGATAACGATCCCAAAAGAGTTAGTAGAAGCCAAGATCTTTCCTTTGTGGGGTAAAAAGCGTTGCCAAGATCTTACCTCTGACTCGTTCGTGATGGTGCATCTCTGTGAGCGCCGTTCTGATACTACAATATGTGTGGCAATGAAGAAAGATGAGCATGGAAACTTCAAGTTAGATGGATGGCCTTCCGCTCTTGGGGAAAGAAGTTTCAAGACGGGTGATGTTATTGGGTTTTGGTGGAATAAAAATTGCGCTAGGCTTAATTTCGAACTACTCTCGATCGCTTAGTTGATGGAACGAATCCTCGCAAATTCATTTCTTGAATTTCTATATAAGTACGTTCTGATTTGCTGATATGTTTATGATTAAGTTGTTTTAGTTCTATGTATCTGTTCCCAACTTCAATTGTTACTAGAGATCATGCATGTTATTAATTATTAATAAGATAAATCTATTTGACCTTATTTTTTTTTAATTTTGGATAATTATGCTATTACAAACTATGAGAATGTTACAGACGATTTTATAGCCGACAATTCTACCAGTCACTGACTGCATTACCTCACCTGAACCACCCTATCAGATCCATGCCTGACAGTACTCCTTGCGCCATGCTGCAGAATCTCTTGTAAGCTTTCTCTTCCTTAATTCGCATAATTCCGTCTTCAGTGGGACTCGAAACCCAGACCTCTTGATACAGAAGCATTAATAAACTTTTAGTCAAACCACTGAACCAAAGGGGCTTCGTCAAAATTTTAGCCTTATCATATCCAGAAAATTTTGGCACTGTAAGAATATACTTAAGAATTAATAAGAATGAAGAGAAAAGTTTCACCAGTTTTTATTATTTTCGATGTTTTTGTTTTTTTTTTGTCAACTGAGTATCATTACTCAAATCCAATGGGCAATTACATATGATATCTGAAATTTACAATAGAAGAGAAAGCCCAATTAAAACATTGAAAATAGCCCAATAGAGAAACATCCAGAGACTAAACGATGATGAAGCTGCCACGTCCCTGGGACACGCGTCCTTCATGCGTTGAACGGTCGTCTCGGACACATCGCCGGACTGAATCTCCCCTAGCTTCCGAAAGACGCTTTTCTTGCTCTGTCTCTTCGTCGCAAATCTCCGTCGATACCATGATGACTTTCTACTTTCAACCGTAAAATCTTGAGCAGAAGAACCTTGGATCACCGTAATTAAACACGAGGAAGACCAAACCAAGAAGAAATGAGATTCTTTGTTGGACCACCATAGAAGTGCCAACTCTTCTGAATCTTTTCAGATCTTGATTCAGAAAATCCTATAAACTCTTCCTTCCTTCCTTCGGAGATGCTTTGCTAACGCCATAATGGCTTAAACTGAAGGCAAAGTCTGATTCTCTTAAAAAGAATTTAGAGTGAGTTATGAAAAAAGTCTACTAACTCAAGATTACAACGGGTTATGAATTAAGTACCAAGTAGAAAGCAGACACTGACCAAACTATAAAATCGGTCTAAAGAAAACGGAGATAAAAGATGTGAACTTTAAGAAAAGCCCTGATCTGGATCGAAGAAAAAACACAACAAAAAGGAATCACCAACGCGAAAAGTAGATCGCCAACTCGAAAAATTATTCGATCCAAGGATCAAAAATTTTACAAGCCAAAAAAAACAAACAAAATGAAAGATGGTAACCGGCAGCAGAGGCCACCGGCCACCGAAGCTTAATGATTTGATCGAAGAACTCTGTTTAGAAAGAGGTTGGAGCAAAATAGAAGGAGAAAGTCGATGTTTTTGGTTAAACCTTACTTTTACATGTGTAAAACTATTTTTGATTATTTTATTTTTTTAGATTATCATAAGAAATGAAGGAATGTGAGAGCCTATATTTTTTCAGTGTCAACGTATATTTTATTTTTAACAATCAACATAAGTTTTTAGCAACTGTAAATCAATTTTTTTTTTTTGTAACCACATAACTGTAAATCAATATATCAATGAAACTGAAGTAATCTATATAACGCATAATTTTTCAAATTTATTTTTATAATTTATATTTACGATTCAAATATTTTGTGCTTTAATCTTTTTAATCCTTCAAAATTTTATAACTCATAATATTTCAAATTTATTTTAATTTTTACAAAATAATATTAAATAAAAACTCTAAAATTTTTTTTTTTCAAAACTAGATTTAGATAACAACAATATTAGAAAAGAAACTTAATAAATACACTAATTAATCATATATGAAAATATTACGAAAATAGTTTTATGGAATAATGTAGTATTTTACTTGTAATTTAATATTTAATTATTTATTTCTATGTAAATTTTATTTTACTATATCATTTTGTTAATTAATATTTTTATAATATTTTTATATGTGCTATTTATTTATAAAGTTTTATGGATTTAAATTAAGTATAATGAATATAACGACCATAATATAAATATATAAATTCTTTTAAAGTTAAGTTTGAAGTTTTGATTTTGGAGAATACTAGCTTAAAACTTCAAATATGAAGTTTTGCAAGCTTCAAATATGAAGTTTTGTAAGCTTTAAAATAAAGTATACTTTTGGAGATACTCTTAGTAAAGCTAGAAACTGCAGTCACCCACATTCCCAAACTTCTGCAATCGTTGTATTTCACCCAGATCCTTAATCTAATTTTAAAACTATGCCTTTTGAACTATTTTATCCAAAATTATACAACAACTAAAATTTCCACAAAATAATTGAATCACATCAACCATTTATAAAACAATAAATTTAAAACAGTAACAACAATATATATTTTGGGATGTTTTCCTATTAAATCATTCATTAATTAATCATGGCTATGGCTGGAAAATGGGGATCACAATCGAATATTGGTTCGGATTCATTCATGTTTCGTATTTTCTGGTTCATGAACTTCATCCATATTCAGATATTATAGAAGTTCTTGTAGGTTTCGTTTTCGGTTTAGTCGAGTTTGGTTCGGATTTAGTTATATTTCCAAGATCCGGTTGAATCCAATATTTTCAATAAATTTGTGTACTAGCTTCCTCAACCTATATTATTGTTCTTCAAAATAACTCTGGGAGTTTCTTACTCTTCCTTGAACTATATGTGACAACAAGATACATGTTATAACAAACCAAAGCCTTGTGCGAACGAGAAACATACATAATGAAACGTAAAGAAATAAAAATTAACTTACCAATTCTATAATTGAAAAAAACATTTTTTTTAAAACAAATACATTGTTTAAACTTCAAAAACAAACTTATTCATAATTGATCTTCAAATGCAATTGTCAAAACATTAAAGAATCAATAGAAAATGAATAGGTTCAAAATTTTGGTATCTAGAGAACAAGAACGGAACCCGATCCGAAACAAAATATTTTGGGTAGCCGAATATATTACTTATTTTCAATTTAATCTATACAAGAATATACAAAATATATAAAATGTTTTTAAGTTGTCCAAAATACTTGGAAATATATACAAATAGTTAAAAATACATTTTTAAAATAGTTAAATGATACTTAAAATACCAATACTTAAAATATTTATTGATTTTTTATCCAAATATTTAAGCTATGTTAAGTTTAACTATTTTAGCTTACATTATACATATTTATATGTTATATATAATTTTTATTTTTAGAATTTAATAAGAAATTTAAAATATATATTAATTTTATTTTATTTTTACAAAATTAAATGTGATATCCGAATCCAAACTCAAACCCGTAGATCCAAACCGGATCGAACCCGCAAATATCGGAACATAATCGAACCAAACCAAACCAAACCTAACAAATGATACCTGAATGTCCACCCTTAATCAAATGTAAAAAAATAGCTATTGATAACAAAATATGTACTTTTTATTAAATTTAAATACAGCATAGTTTTAAAACTCACTCGTTGCAGGACGTGGGTTATCATATATATATATATATAACTAAATATTTGCAGGATGATGAAGAGAATGAAGAAGAGGAGAGAGGGTTGAGAAAATCTGGTAAAGAGTTGAAGAAGTTGCTCGGTAAGGCTAATGGTTTGAATGAATCTGATGAAGACGATGATGATTCAGATGATTTAAGCCCTCTTCAGTTTTGAACACAATTTGTTACTATAACTGGTTTTGAATTAATTATTCATGTAATAGATAATTATTTAAAGTATTCAATAATATTTTATTGTATTTGGAATACACACAAGGATTAGGATCGAGTTTGGTATAAGTTCTTTTTTGAGATTTTGAAAAATTTTGAGGTTTTCAGATATCCATTTTGGTTTTGATAAAACCTATAATCTGAAATATCGTGAAACATTTCATTCGATATTTGTGTCGGGTTCGGATTGGTTCAGATTCAGTTTTATCGGATCCAGTTTGGTTCAAACTTTCAGATTCAGTTTATTTGCCCATCTCTAATCATGACACTCTAAATTGATAACAAAATCAATCAATTTAACATTTTGTGTGGAGAAATCAATTATGTAAACTCAAACACAATTAATAAGAATTTATTCTCTTATTAATCTCTCTCAATTCTTTAGAAAATCACTCAAAACTAAAGCCTCACAAAACTCATATGTTGTATCACATATTAACACCTCCATATATATAAAAATAAATTCCTAAACTCTCAACACATATGATATTTAGATAACTCTTAAACATCTAAGACTTTCCTTTTTCCTAATCCATATCTCGGTAGGAAATTTATTACTTATTTCTCAAGTAACTTCAAGCTTATCCAACAATCTCCCCTTGAAGCTTGAAACCATCTCTCAAGACATCTTCCACTCCTATGAGTTCTCTCATATCTCTAAACTTCAATTTTCCCAAAACTTTAGTTAGTATATCTGCTCTTTGCTTAATTCCGGCTATGTGATGCACCTCAATCAACTCTTTATCAACACATTCACGGATAAAGTGATAACGCCTATGAATATGTTTGCTGTGTCCATGAGATACTGGATTTTTGTCAATGCTATAACTGACTTATTATCAATCATGATCGACACCTTTTCACACTCTGCTCCTTGTATCTCCCCCAATAATTATTGAAGCCAAATAGCTTGTTTGGCCGCACCAGTTGCTGCCATAAACTCAGATTCACAAGACGACAATGCAACGGTTTCTTGTTTGTGATAACTCCAAGTAATAGGACAGTCTGCAAAGTAGAACACGTGCCCTGTCGTACTTCGTCCATCATCTTCATCCACATTATTACTACTGTCACTATAACCTTCAATTCTACAGCTATTTGATTGCCTGAAGCTTAGACCGTAAGAGAGTTTACCTGTAGATACCACGAGACTACCTTCAAGGCCGCTTCATGTGATTCTTTCGGCGTTTGCATATATCGACTAAGAACTCCAACAGCAAAAGAGAGATCAGGTCCAGTGTGTAACAAGCATCTCAGACATCCTATATTTCTCCTCTACTTTGTCTCATCCACACTTCTTTCCTCCCCCAACTTGGAAGGCTTTAAGCTTAGATCCATCGGCACATAAACCGCATTGCAATCTTTCATTCCTGTTTCTGCAAGTATCTTCATAGCATATCTTTCTTGTCTCAACGTAATCCCTTCTGAATGCTGTACCACTTCAATCCCAAGATAATAAGTGAGTTTTCCCAAATCACTCATCTCAAAATTCTTTGCCATTCCCATCTTAAACTCATTTATCTGATCAAGACTTGATCCTGTCACCAACAAATCGTCCACATAAACTGCTACTAGGAGAACATGATCTTTGAGTTGTTTTCGGTATAAGGCTGGTTCTTTAGAACACCTTGAGAAACCTAAGCTTCCAAGTACCTTATTAAGTTTCTCATTCCAGGCTCTGGCTCCTGTTGTAAACCATAAAGCGCCTTTCTTAACTTGTAGACTTTGTTCTCCTGTCCTTTAATCACATACCCTTCAGGTTGACAAACGTATACTTCTTCCTTTAGATCACCGTGCAAGAATGCGGTCTTGACGTCTAGATAATGAATTTGCCAACCCTTAGAAGCTGCCAAAGCGCGAATAAATCGTACTGTCTCGATACGAGCTACCGGCGCAAAGACCTTGTCGAAATCAACACCATGGTGCTTTATATAACCCTTTGCAACCAATCTCGCTTTAAACTTATTTATGCTTCCATCAGAGTTCCGTTTAACCTTGAAAACCCACTTCAAGCTGATAGCCTTTGCTCCAATAGGTAGATCAACTAGTTACCATGTTCTATTCTTAATGATAGAAGCTATCTCATCATCACACGCATCACACCACACGTTCTTCTCCTTTGCGTTATTTTAATCCCAAGGCTCATCATTCATACTTAAGAGTAGTCGTTCCCCATCAAGCTCACCCATGAGGATGTAGTCATCGAGATAAGCCGGTTTCTTCTTCTCACGCTCGGATCTTCTTAACCTGTTTATGTCATCGTCGTCGTCGCCTTCTTCATTACTGATACTTGGCGATGACTCTGCAACTTGATCTGTTGTGGCGATGGCTCTGTTATTTCCATCTTTTGCACCATCGTCTTCATCATCCTCTCTAACTCCTCTGTTTCCAAAGACTCCATGTTACACGGTGAAAGCTCCTCTGTTCTCCAATGCTTCGTTCTTCCAATTCCATTTTTTATTTTCATCAAACGTAACATCTCGTCTCACGATTATCTTGTGACTAGTGGGATCATACAACCTGTATGCCTTTGATCCAGGTTCAGTGCCAAGGTGCACCCGCACCTTTGATCGACTATTGAGATTTCTTAGACGTGGCGTATCTACTTTAGCATAACCTATACACCCAAAGACGCGTATGTGTGATACATTAGGTTTCTTCCCCTTCAAGGCTTTATATGGCGTCGGGTAGCAACTCGGTTGATAAGATAATTGGAATGTCGGACAGCCTTTCCCCATAGGTAATTAGGAAACTCCATGCCCTTTAATATGCTTCTTGTCATTCCCATTAGATTCCTATTGCGTCTCTCTACGACTCCGTTTTGTTGTGGAGAGTAGGGAGCCGTAAGGTGTCTAACGATCCCCGAAGCCTCACAGAAAGCTGTAAACTCCGACGAAGTGAACTCTCCACCTCGATCCGTTCTAAACGTATTGATAGCAGATCCAATTTCTTTCTCCACAATGGTTTTAAATTTTTTTGACTTCTCGAATGCTTCTCCCTTCTCACTGAGTAATATGGACCACATATAGAGAGAGTGATCATCTATAAGTACAAATATGTATCGCTTACTAGATGGAGTCTGAGGAGAGATAGGACCACATAAATCACCATGTACTTTCTCCGCATGATAAGAGGTTGCTTATGGGAATGACTGTCTCGCTTGCTTACCAAACAAGAAAGCTGTAAACTCACAGAAAGGGAGCCGTAAGGTGTCTAACGATCCCCGAAGCCTCACAGAAAGCTGTAAACTCCGACGAAGTGAACTCTCCACCTCGATCCGTTCTAAACGTATTGATAGCAGATCCGATTTCTTTCTCCACAATGGTTTTAAATTTTTTTGACTTCTCGAATGCTTCTCCCTTCTCACTGAGTAATATGGACCACATATAGAGAGAGTGATCATCTATAAGTACTTATAGAGAGAGTGATCATCTATAGAGAGTAGGGAGCCGTAAGGTGTCTAACGATCCCCGAAGCCTCACAGAAAGCTGTAAACTCCGACGAAGTGAACTCTCCACCTCGATCCGTTCTAAACGTATTGATAGCAGATCCGATTTCTTTCTCCACAATGGTTTTAAATTTTTTTGACTTCTCGAATGCTTCTCCCTTCTCACTGAGTAATATGGACCACATATAGAGAGAGTGATCATCTATAAGTACAAATATGTATCGCTTACTAGATGGAGTCTGAGGAGAGATAGGACCACATAAATCACCATGTATTTTCTCCGCATGATAAGAGGTTGCTTCTGGGAATGACTGTCTCGCTTGCTTACCAAACAAGCATGAGGAGCACGTATCTCTCTCGATCTTAGGTATACCATCGTCTAGTTCATTCTTCATCATCTTAGCCATTGAGTCTCTTCCTATGTGCCATAGACGAGCATGCCATCGCGCTGAATTACTCAAAGTAGTTGCTTGGAGACAAATTGGATCAACGATATTGATGAGAACCTTGTATAACCGGTTTCTCGATCTCTTAGCCCGCGTTATAAGCCTCCCATCCTTGTCTTTAAGAATAAGGTAGTCATCTTTCATTCTAACATCGCAACCAGATTCAGTAGCTTGTCCAATAATGATAATATTGCTCTTCAAATCTGGTGTATAGTAGACATCAGCTATGCAATTATATGTTCCATCTTTGCTGCAGAAAAGAATAGATCCTTTTCTCTTGATGTTGATGCGTGAATCATCTCCAAATCGTACTTTTCCTGTTATTGATTCATTGATCGACCTAAAATAGCGCATATTCTCAGTCATGTGGTTACTTGCACCGTTATCTAAGTACCAGACGTTATCGGAGTTCGTCTCCAACTTTTGTGGATTAACGTTCTTTTTATTCAAATAGACAATCTCGTTCATCATTAGTTCTTCAGCTTCTGTCGTATCATTCTCCTTCTCCCTAGCTTATGTGACTTCTTGTAGTTTCAACAACCTATCAGGGCATGTGGATGCATAATGCCCGTTCTTGTCACAGTGGAAACAAGTAATCTTGGATATATCAAAGTCACCATAGTATCGATCATCATATCTCTCATTATAGCATCCACCGTATCGTCCTTTCCCCCTTCCTCTATTGTAATATTGTCCTCCACGTCCCCTACCATGATAGAAACCATTGGAGTTGTGGTTTGCAGAGGTAGGTTGAGAGTCCGAATTCGCATACATAAGCTTCTGATTGTCTTGTGTGTATTCGTCATCCATAGCAATGCGTTTTTCAAAAGTCTTAATTCGTCCAATGATCTCCTCAAAGCTCGTAGTCTTAAGATCGAGAACCTATTCGCTACAATATGAATATACTTTCTCCGAGGCAGACCGGAGAGAAACTTCTTAACCAACTTAGTTTCTTCGATACTTTCTCCAAGAGCGGCTGACTTTGATGAAATCTCGGATATCCTTCCCACAAAGTCATCAATCTTCTCATCCTTCTTCATTCTCAACCTGTCAAACTCGGATATGAGAGTCTGTAGGCGTGCCTCGCGAACCCTCTCTGCCACCATGTGTCTTGATTTTATTGCTTCCCAAACCTTCTTCGCAGTGTCCATCTCCCCTACTTGTAATATAAGTGTCACTACAAGAAAACGCGAGATTAGCGAGGAAACTTAACTAGGAAAACTAATCCTCGTAAAGTTACGAGGAAGTTACGAGAAAATAACGAGAAAAAACAAAAACCACTTTATTTCGTCGTAACTAGACGAGGAAAACAATTCGTCGTAAAGAAGATGTGAAGTCACGTGGCTTTTACGAGGAATATAAGTTTCCTCGTAAAAACCACGTAAACTATACGAGGTTGTTACGAGGAAATATGATTACGTGGAAATAGCGAGGAATCCACCTACTTTTTAGTTGAAACACGTTTTGGTAGGTGAATGTAACAATAATTTCGTCGTAAATTCGAAGCAAAAATTGACCTACCAAATCCGTGGATCTCCTATAAATATGGAAGTTTGAACAACATTTTAAACACACCAACACAAAAAAACGTTAGCTAAGGAAAAAAATGTCGGGTTTCGGAAATATTTTCGAGTTGCGGAGGTGGATGTATATGCATAGAGATGGTAACGGGAGGGTGACGAAAGAATACCTTGCGGGGCTGGAGACATTTATGCATCAAGCAGATTCCACACTGCTCGCCCAAGAAAGCGGTAAGATGTTCTGTCCTTGTCGGAAATGCAACAATTCGAAAATGGCAAATCGTGAAAATGTTTGGAAGCATTTAATAAATAGAGGTTTCACGCCAAATTACTATATCTGGTTTCAACATGGAGAAGGTTATAACTATGATCAGATTAATGAAGCTAGTAGTAGTAATAGCAATTTTCAAGAAGAAACGGTTAATCATCATCATTTGCATAATGAACATAATTACCATCAGGGGGAACAGATGGTAGATTATGATAGGGTTCATGATATGGTAGCTGATGCATTCGTAGCTCATGATGAAGATGAGGAACCTAATATAGATGCAAAAATATTTTATGAAATGTTAAATGCTGCGAATCAACCTCTTTACAGTGGTTGTAGAGAAGGTCTCTCTAAATTGTCGCTGGCTGCTAGAATGATGAATATTAAAACTGATCACAATCTACCTGAAAGTTGCATGAATGAATGGACAGACTTGTTTAAGGAGTATTTGCCAGAAGACAATGTGTCTTCTGATTCTTATTATGAGATTCAGAAATTGGTTTATCGTCTTGGGTTGCCTTCGGAGATGATAGATGTTTGCATCGACAACTGCATGATCTACTGGGGAGATGATGAGAAGTTAGAAGATTGTCGATTCTGCAAGAAGCCACGATTCAAGCCGCAAGGACGAGGACGTAATAGGGTACCGTACCAAAGGATGTGGTACCTACCAATCACAGACAGATTGAAAAGATTGTACCAATCAGAACAGACTGCCGGAAAGATGAGATGGCATGCCGAGCATACTCAAACGGGAGGTGAGATGACTCATCCATCAGATGCAAGAGCTTGGAAACATTTTAACAAACTACATCCCGAATTCGCTAGCAATAGCCGTAATGTGTATCTCGGATTATGCACAGATGGATTTAGTCCATTTGGTATGTCGGGGAGACAATATTCATTGTGGCCAGTCTTTCTTACGCCATACAACCTGCCACCGGAGATGTGCACATAACGGGAGTTGTTATTCTTGACCATATTAATACCTGGTCCTAAACATCCAAAAAGGTCTCTGGATGTTTTCCTACAACCACTTATAAAAGAGTTGAAGAATTTGTGGTCAACAGGGGTGAGGACTTATGGACCATTAGTGACTTTCCGGCGTATGGGATGTTGTTTGGATGGACTACACATGGGAGATTAGCTTGTCTTTATTGTAATGGAACGACAGATGCCTTTCAGCTGAAGAATGGTAGGAAGACAAGTTGGTTTGATTGTCACCGTCGATTTCTTCCCAATGGGCATCCGTACCGAAGAAACAATAAATTGTTTAGGCAGAAAAGGGCTGTGAGAGACACTCCTCCTCCATATTTAACTGGCGAACAAATTGAAGCGCAACTCGATCATTATGGAGCTTTACAAACAGCCCCTCGTGGTGGTAATTGGCATGTCCCTGGTAATATGCCTGCTTTTTACGGTGTTCATCACAACTGGCACAAGAAGAGTATATTTTGGGAGTTGCCATATTGGAAGGATCTTCTTCTGCGCCACAACCTCGATGTGATGCATATAGAGAAAAATTTCTTTGAGAATATCATGAATACAATATTGAATGTCCCTGGAAAGACAAAAGACAACATAAAATCAAGGTTGGACTTGCCGGACATCTGCTTAAGAAGTGAGTTGCATATAAGAAGCAATGGACAAGTTCCCGTTCCGATTTTCAGGTTATCTGCAGAAAAAGTCGGTGTTATTCAACTGAGTGGCATCCGAAGTGAAGTTCCCCGATGGGTATGTTTCCAATCTCTCAAGATGTGTTGAAAAGGGTCAAAAGTTCTCCGGGATGAAGAGTCATGATTGTCATGTCTTTATGCAACGACTACTTCCCTTTGCATTTGCGGAGCTACTTCCAAAAAACGTACATGAAGCACTTGCAGGTACAATATTACATTAATTTGATTATGGTTTATTTTACAATAAAATATAACTAACTAAGGGTTTTATTGATCTTGAAATATACAAGGCATTGGAGCATTTTTCAGGGATCTTAGCACACGCACTCTTAAAGAAGAAGTCGTGGAACAACTTCAGGAAAACATTCCCATCTTATTGTGCAACTTGGAGATCATATTTCCTCCCGGATTTTTTGACGTCATGGAGCATCTAGCTGTCCACCTCCCATATGAGGCATTGCTTCGTGGACCTGTACATTTCGAATGGATGTATCAGTATGAGCGAGCCATGAAATATTTGAAAGGAAAAGCAAAGAACCTCGCCAAAGTTGAAGGTTCTATAATTGCTGGAAGTTTGACGGAAGAAACTTCTCATTTCACATCGTACTACTTTGCGTCAAAAGTACGTACCCGGAAAAGAGCTCCAAGAAGATATGATGATGGTGGTGTTGCGCCAACATATGCAGTTGCTGGTGTTCCAGACATATTTAGCCAAATTGGACGGCTGGGTGGGAAATCAAAGGAGGTGTGGTGGTCGAGTGAACAAGAAGCTCATAGTGCACACACCTATATTATACTCAATTACGAGGATCCATTGATTCGTTATTTTGAAAGGTAACATATATATATGGATCTATTCATTTGCAATTTAACTATAAAATATATAATTTGGCAATGATTAATTAATGATTTTACGTACAGCCTATTTGTTTCTCAAGTCGAAGAAACATTCCCAGGTATATGCACAAGTGACGTAGACAAAAGGAAAGATCAACACTTTATAAAGTGGTTGAAGAATCAGGTATTAACGTAAACTTTTCTTATATTTTCAGTTAGACCAAACTCTCTTTCAACGTTCTCTTTATTTTTGCAGATTGATTATGACGACGATGCAGATCATCCTAAGTGGTTACACGAAGTGATTCAAAATCCAGTTGTAAAGGTCACCACATCACAGATGTATTTCACACGAGTCTATACTTTCCACACATATGAGTACGGTAGACAAAGGGCGACTAGTAACTATGGAATATGTGTAAAAGGAGAAACCGATTTCTACGGGATCTTGACGGAGATTATTGAAGTTGAATTCCCTGGGATATTGAAGCTGAAATGCGTCCTCTTCAAATGTGAATGGTTCGACCCCGTCGTTGAGAGAGGTGTTCGGCTTAACAAATTTGGTGTAGTTGATGTCAATGGTGGACGAAGGTATCACAAATTCTTTGTTTTCCATACATTGAGAAAAGTAAATAACTTTTACAGCTCTAAAAGATTATTTTATTTTTGCAGGTACAACAAATTCGAGCCTTTTATCTTAGCTTCGCAAGCTGACCAAGTTAGCTTCCTTCCATATCCTCGGATGAGAGAATCGGGAATAAATTGGTTAGCCGTGATCAAAGTTACACCTCGAGGACGAATAATCAGTGGAGAAGAACCACCATTGCAAGAAGAACAGATAAATGAAGTCGAGGAACCTGAACAAGAAATTGATGACATTCTTCTCATTGATCCGCATAATCATGAGTACGAAGATCTTCCCGACGATGTCACGGACGAAGCTGCTGAAGACGAGTTTCACGAAAAATGATGATATTTCCACTGATGAAGAGAACGTCGATGAGTCCGATTGATTTTATTTGTTTTTCTGTAAGATAATGAAAGTTTTATTTATAAATAAGATATTGAAATTAAATTTATGTTAAGAAAGGGTTGAGAGTAAAGGGTTTGGAATGGAAAGAAAGGGTTTGATATATGAAGATGGGGTTTGGGGTTTGGGGTTTCGGTTTTTTAGGGATTTAAAACACGGGACTCGCTATTTCCACGTAAGCTCACGTGGTCTTTACGACGAAATGAGCTTGCGTGGAATATGCGTGGAAAGAAAACACGGGACTCGCTATTTCCACGTAAGCTCACGTGGTCTTTACGACGAAATGAGCTTACGTGGAATATGCGTGGACGGTTTCGTCGTCACTTCCTCGTGAATCTACGTGGATATTACGAGGATTATCTATAAATCCCTAAAAAAAGAAGAAAAGAAGAAAGATACTAGAAGCACATATATATAGAGAAGAAAAATACTCCATATATATGTGTTCTAATATCTTCTTCTTTTCTTCATTTTTTCTAAACTTTTTCAAAGTTTAGATTTGTTAAGAGAGAGTAAGATAGTGAGATTATGAGATTGTAAGATTGTGAGAGAAATGAGAAGGAAAGTTGTGTATTTATAGGGAAACTAAACCTCGTGAATTCCACGTAAGCAGACGAGGTCTTTACGACGATTGCTGCGTACGTGGAATTAGCGAATTAGTTAAGGGAATGTGATTTTAGGAAATGAGGTTTAGAATGAAAATAATAGATTGAAGTTAAATGTATGATATGGGTTTGGTGTTGAGAATGAAGTAGAAGATATGAAAGATAGGGTTTGGGGTTTGGGGTTTCAGATTTTAGGGATTTAAAAGACGGGCCTCGTATATTCCTTGTAAGCTTACGTGGAAGTAACGACGAAAATCAAAAAATATCTTCTATCTCGTAATATCCACGTAAGCTCAAATCGTCGAAAGCTTCTCGTTAATTGAATAACGCGGGCCACGCTATTTCCTCGTAAAGAAAAACACGGGCCTCGCTATTTACTCGTTAATTAACGAGGTTAGTACGTGGAAATATCTGTTTCCTCTTTGTTTCCTCGTTCATTAACGAGGAATTCACGAGGATCCTTGATCTCTATATATACCATCGACTCCGAACAGTGGCCATTCGCCATTTCCTCCCCCATTCCTCTCTATTTCCTCTCCAAATCCTCTCTAAGTCATGGTAAGTCTCTTCTCCCTCTTTAGTTAGATTAGTATTGATAGATTAGGTGGTTAGTGTAGGAAATTTAGATAGGTTTACGGATTTAATGTTAATTACTGTTGATTAGGTGGTTAGTTTATAGAATTTTTTTTTTATTATGTAATTAGGCGGATATAACTGATTAAATTTAAATATTTTCTCTATAGGTTCGAAAGAACAAACTTACTGCCCACTACAGAGAGATGTTCGGTGAGCCTGGTAGTCGGTTAGATCCGCCTTCCATGGCTCCCGATTCTTCTTCGGGCCAGGAGTCTGTCCCCGAGACTCAGTCTTCTCAGAGAGTCTCTCACTCGCCTCCTCAGGTGGCTCCTCCTCCCGTTCCTCATCCCGTGCCTCCTCCCGTCCAGATTCATTCTGATCTGATGGTGCCGCCGAGTGCTCCTTACTCGCAGTACACTGTCGAGGACATTCTCGGTATGCCAGGGAGAGATGGTTACCCCGACCGACCCGACGGAACTTTATGGTATGTTATATATATTTTTTTAATTCTTTTAAATTTCTTTATAACATTAAAAATCACTTATACTTTGAATTTGTGTTTTTTTTTTTCAGGTTTGGGGTTGATAATAGTCTTGCATCAGATGTAACCGACTCAATCAAAAGTTACTTCTCGATGCCACATCCGAACTGGAAATCGACCCCGCTCTACGTTAAAAAAAGACGTGGTGATTTTGGATTAGCTCCTGGGATTTCGGGTCGTTTTATTTACCAAGGAATAAGAGATAGGTAGAAGCGGGCTCCATGGAATGTAGATGAGAAGCGAGCAGACCTGTGTGAGAAGCTAAGAACCTAACAGTCAATCAAGATTTTCGCTGTAAGTTATATTTCAATTAATTATATTTATTTTTATTATATTTTATATATTTTTAAAACTAAATATTATTTATTTTTATTTTTTTTTCAGCAAAAATTTCGCTGGTCCCCGGGGGTCACTGAGAGGGTGAGGAAAGGCTTTCACGGGAAGGTGAAAGCTCGCTTGTTGGACACTGTCTCCAACTGGAAGGGAGACTGGACCGTCAAGGGGTATGAGCGTGGCAAACCACCGGAGCTCACCCAGGAGGTCTGGGATGGCCTCATTCGTTATTGGAAGAATCCTGACTCCATTCGTGTCGCCCAATCTTGCTCTGCCTCCCGTAACACGGTCAATGAGAATGGCCACGGGACCATGCTTCATCGATCGGGCCAAAAACCGCATGCCGGTATCCGTTTGGCAATGGTAAGTAAATATATATATATATATATTTATATTTATTTATTTTTAATATTTATATCTTCTAACAACTTTCTTAAATGTTTGTAGGCCAAAGAGCTGGGACGTCTTCCTACTCTCGTGGAGCTTTATGAGCGGACCCACAAGAACGAGGTGGGCCAATTTGTGGATGGGAAGTCCGAGCACATCTACAACGAATTGGTTGCTCGGGTTGATGAGCACCAGACCCAGCTGACCCAGCAGTCCTCCGACGGAATATCCGTCACTCTATCCACACATGAAGTGGATGAGCTTTTTGAAGAGGTAAATTTTATAATTTTTTTTATTCATTTTTTTTTACTTTAACATTTTACTAACAATATATCTTTTTGTTTACAAGGTTGTCCCTAAGAAAAAGGGACGTGTGCTCGGGATTGGTTCCGTCAACGATGTTCCGAGAGCGACATCGTCTTATGGCCAGAGACGGGATGACGAGGTCACTCAGCTGCGTAGCGAGTTGGCGTCCACCAAGAATGTGTTCTCAGCTCGTATGGTGGGAATGGAGAACGTATTGGACGTTATAGCGTCTACAAATCCGCAATGGGAGGCCTTGTTTAGGACGATGAAACAGCAAAACCCATTCCCGGCGAGTCATCCGGCGGCACCCATACTGAAGAGGATGTTGCGAGAAGGAGCGAAGAGTTGTTTGACTAGTTTTTTTTTCCGGTTTATGTAATAATAAATTCTAAACATTTTTATCTATATAAAATATTTTCTGGTGTTTAATTAATTTCGAATTCTAAATTTTTATAAACTAAAAATCTTTTAGTATTTTTTTCAAAAATATTTATTATAAAAATAAATATATTTTTAAAAAAAATTAATTCTGTGAATAGTAGGTTACGAGGAAATAACGAGATATGTTTGACGAGGTATTAACGTGGACAAGTTACGATAAAAGAACGAGGAAATGTTTACGAGAAGGTAACGAGGAATTGTTCACGAGGTTGTTACGAGGAAATGTTCACGAGAAGGTAACGAGGAAATGTTCACGAGGTTATTACGAGGAAAATATTTCATGTATATTACGTGGTATATACGAGGAAAAACTTTCGTGTATTATACGTGGTATTTACGTGGAATACTTAACGACGAATCTACGTGGTAAGTTAACGAGGTCCTTACGTGGAATATTCGCGTGGACTTTACGAGGAAAACATCCCTTCGTCTTAACGACGAATTTAAATACTCGCTACTTTACGAGGAATTGGCGAGGAAATGTGAGGGACGACGAATGGTTAACGACGAAAGAGCTTTACTCGCCAATTCCTCGTAATATCCCTTTTACGACGTTTTGACGAGGAAAAGCGCCCTCGTTAAACTCGCGTTTTCTTGTAGTGTGTCTAAGGTATGGATTGGAAAAGCAGTGCAATTGCCATGTTGTTCTTCTCGCTATCAGTGGATTCTGCTTCAATAATGTTCCATACTTTGTGTAGTTTGAGCAGACTTTTAATCCCTATTGCCCATACAGTGTAGTTAGTAGAGTTCAACATGGGACAGCTAATCGAAGGAGGACCACCATCTTTAGGCTTCGTCGTGATCGACATTAACTCTCCCATCGTTTGTATCTTGTCTAGAATAAAACCTAGTTATGCTCTGATACCAAATGTAGAAATCGATTATGTAAACTCAAACACAATTAGAATTTGCTCTCTTATTAATCTCTCTCAATGATTTAGAAAATCACTCAAAACTAAAGCCTCACAAAACTTATATGTTGTATCACATATTGACACCTCCATATATATATAAAAAATAAATTCCTAATTTCTCAACACATATGATATTTAGATAACTCCTAAACATTTAAAATTTTCCTTTTTCCTAATCCTCCATATCTCGGTAGAAAATATATTACTTATTTCTCAGGTAACTTCAAGTTATTGTGTGACATGTTAGACCACAAATAACATCAGTGTTTAGCCCTTTAAAAAAAAACTTTGTGTGTTCGATAACAATTCTCCAGTTTTCGAAAAATGAAACGTCAATAGGCTTTCTAACCTTTTCGGAAATGATTGATTCTAGTAAGTTTTAGTTCCACAAACAAATTCTTACCAATCATGTCTAGATGCATATCATTAAAGTTTTTAATTTAGATATCATGGTTTCAAATTATTAAAATTAAAAATGTCTAATAAGTATTATTTAAATTAAAAAGCTTATGGAATTATATATTTTTTTTTTTGATAAGAAAACAAATTTAAATATATCTTTTTAGACTGGATGTCCTAATTGATAGATTTGGTTGTTTGACTTCTGGACCGGGCCTGGCCATTAGTGACACATTTATAACCAGTTTTATATACAACGGTTGTTACCGTGTGGTTTTTTGTTTGATACATGACCTGAACCCAACAGCTGTAATTTATCACTGAGTACTTAAAAAAGATAACGCATATCTTTTGTGGAAAGAAAAGAATATCACACCCGTATCAAACTAAAAGCAAGAGAAACACAAATCCATAACGTTAAAATCCAAATCATCATGATAATAAACTCAAAATGTAAAACCACAATCATAATATTTTTTTTTTGACATCAGCACAATCATAATTAAAAAAAATGGCAGCATGAGGAAAATAAATTGCAATGATAACAATAACAAAGGAAACACTTTGTGGAGAAAGATAGTTTTGTCTAAACGGAATGCAGAACGTCCACTTCTCGAAACCCCCTAACGGAACCATATATTATTGGTAGGATTCGAACTGGTAACTGGATTGGCACTGCTTGCGCTAACGTTTGTTGCCGGAGTGCTGGAGGATTCGCCAGGGATCTGCTGCTGCTGGTGGTGGTGTCGGTTATCATTCATGAACGGGAAGCCCATTTGCTCAGCTGCATAATTCATTTGCTCAGGATGGTTCATCATCATCTCCGTAAACCACTGTTGTTGATTCTGGTTATGACTCAGATTCAGATTCAGAGGCTGCTCATAGTGTCCAACATGTGGAGCTGCATGATGACGAAACTGCTGCTGCTGCTGATGATGATGATGAGGCTGAATCGCAGCGGTTGCTGTCGGCACAATAGCCAACGTTCCAGCGGTTTCAGAAGGAGAAGCTGCAGCAGCGTTGGAGGATTCACCAAGCTCCATACCACCAGAACTCCCCAAAATCTCGATCCTGCGGCTAACATCTTTAAGATATTGATCAATCATATAACCTAAATCATTAAGATCCATAATATTCAGATTAAACATCCCCATGTTTCCGACCAAACATTGGAACATGACTTCAGTCATCTCCATCTCCCTATTGTCTTTCCTCTGCTTCTTCAGATTGTCGGAGGCTTTGGCTATTCTTTGTCTGAGAAAGGTTTCTTGATCCACCATTTTCTTGTTCTGGTCCATCTCTGGCAACTTCCGGAAGTCTGAGATGATTCTTTGCACGCCGGAGTTTGAGGGCCATACCTCAGGATTGGTGTCGTAGGGGCTGTAGATGATGGCACATGCGTTGATACCACATAGTGTTGAAAGCTCGTTCACTTTCTTGATCAAACCTTTCTTTCTCTTTTTAAAGGTTGCTTTTCTGGAAGAATCGTTGGCAATGAAAGCAAGTTTCACTTTCTTCCTTGTCATGATGGATATTTTTTCTTTGTTTTTGTTTGTTTGTTTGTTGTGTATTAAGATTTGGGGACTTGTGTGTTATTATATAGTGGGTGATAGAGGAGTACAAAAAGATTTTCTCTTTTAATTAGAGATATTTTTTACTATCAGCGGGTCAACAAATACAAAATATTAATTACAGCCATAAAATCGTGAATATATTTAATTAAAGAATATCTTGACAAAAAATTGTATAATACTCCAGGTTAATTTTATTACATTTTACATCAGTACATTTCATATCCAGTATATTACATCAACGGCTTTCTTTTTCTAATTTAACTCATCAACTATTACCGAGCTATCCGCTTTGAAAAAACCTTTCTTGAGTTTTTTTTCTTCTTTTTAAACAGTCATACAAAAGGCATTATTGCAATTCATTGTAAGATTTTGAAAAATCTGTATGTCCAAATATGTTGTAGAAGTTACAACTGGTGTTGTATCGTAAAATATGTAGACAATTCGAATCCGCTATTAACCCAGGTAAACACGACGCGCAGTCATCAGGGTTTTTTACATTCTCTTTCTGAGGAAAGGTATACCTTTTTATATATAGACGATTAAAAATGACATATTAAGATGAAAAACAACAGGTATATTGTTTTGGGTATTTAAACATGGATATATTAAAATGATACTATAATTTACTTAGTACAGTATATTATTATAAAACTTTATTTATCTTAATCACTCTAGTCAAAAAATCTACCGTTAGTTGAAACAAATAATTGCATATATTTGGAATAGTTTCTAAGATTCGCTTTTATAAGCAGGTCAAATTTGGTTTTAATAAATAACTATCTTCCTTTGACTTTGAATGTTGATTTTTTTTTTCTTTTTTTTAATAGTCAAGAACACAAATATATATTATTGTGAATTATAAAGTTAATTTCAACTAAACCATTGTCGAGATAATTCTTTAAAAATCATAGTCATAAATCTCATCCTTTTTATCTGTATATTGTACCTAGACTTAGAAACATCTAATTAGATGGTGAAGTAAGGAGTTTTTGTAATTTCATTTAGAGGCTGGCTAATTAAAGACCTAGAGTAAAGTTATAAGCTCACACTTGGTATATAATAACCCACAAACCCAACTGTATGACGAATAAAAAGTTTAACTTACTGTATAAATTGTGCTCAAATGTATATGCAGTATAACCTCTTTAAATTAATATTCGATAATTAATATATACTAAAAATTCTATAAATTAATATAATTTTATGGTTTTAAATTAAGTTTTTGGTTCAATTATTATATCGATAAATTAATAATCTCTATAAATTAATAAAATTATAGTTTTGGTGTAGTCTCTACATTATTAATTTATAGAGGTTTCACTGTATTATTTTTCATTTTGTGTTAACCAATTGATTATATATCAATATACATATTAAATCAATTGAAAATATAATGTGGTTTAAATTATTTTTAGTTTATAAAAGGGTGTAATATATCTTCTAAACAATGTGCATTTAGTGAATATATTACAAAATATTAATGGAATAGTGTTATTAGATCAATATTTGCAGCATTGTCTTTTTAGTAGTATAGCCGAATTAGTAAGAAAAATGCATTTAGTGAAAGAAATACTCGTAAATCTTGAATTGTGAACCTGATAGTATACTTTTAAAGACATAATCTAAATTTGGTCAAATAATTGATAGATTCATGCATTTATGTACTGCAGACAAGAAATACAATGTGATAAGATCTATTCAAATAGAAATTATTTTTATTATCTATTATCTTTTGGCAAATCTTGAATCATGAATTTTCTATTGTATTAAAAAAACAGATTCTATATTTTATCAAATGATAAATAGATACATGTATTTATATATTGTTACTAAGACATGCAATGCAATAAAATCTTACAGCTTTTATTTCTACTATTCAGTAATAATTTTTGAGAAAATAATATTTCTTGTATAATAAATTATGTATACATATTGAATATTTTTAAAATAAAATCATTACATATACGGAACTAGTCTTGCGTAAATTATGTACTGATCAAACTATAAATCATCATCACTAATTAAAAATAAAATATTATAAATTCGAAAAATATTGTAATTGATTGAATTGCACATTCAGTTCTGCTAATTTTTGATTTTTCCAAATTATATTTTTAGTATTATTAAACAGTTGCAAGATTCCCCCCTTCCAATTAGAAAAGGAAACAAAACATCATTAGAATATATAACACATTTCTGTTTCGAACTGGGAATTTTTCTTTTATTTCTGCAATTGAATTATGGAAAAATTGGAAAAATAAGACATTCTCAACTTGGATTCGTCACTCTAAAACTTTATCTAGATAGTTTAATTAGATTTCTTAATATAATTTTATAAATTAAAAAAATAAGAAGAGGAAGGCGATGGGAGGGCGATACGAGGGTTTTGAGATGCCGATTGATCGAAGAAGATATGGGGATCTAAAAAGGTGGTACATGCGTTTTTTTCTAGGATTTTTATTCATGCGGAGAGGTTCATGAGACTTTATCACTCTCATTTTGGAAATTTGGTAATCGAAGGGGATTTGATATGATGGGTCTAAAGTGATCGAAGACATCAATTTTATGATCTATGGGAGTTATGGTAAGATGTACATAAGTAATGTTGAGATTGAGGGATCGATCATATGGATTCAGGTTAGCGATTCAAATTATTGTGGCTTATGGAGTTTTTCCAGACTCAATTGATGGTTATGGTTTCTCAAGGTAAGTGTCTTTTGTTTCAAGTGGGATTGATTTGGTGAGTCTTGGTTTAACTGATTCTCGACTTTAGTATCTAAGAGCATATTTATCGCTGGAATCGGGTGGCACAGTTTCTTAGGGTTTTTTTTTTTTGACCAAAAAAAAAGAGCCAATCGCAGGCCGCCACGTGTCAGTGGGATCCGCGAACAGTGCAAGAAACACTCCAAAGTCATTTCTTATTTCAGCGCTTTTGTAACTGGGTTTTTTTGTGGGCCCCTCACGTTAAGAAACTCATTAAGAGTCAGCGATAATGCTGCTCTAATGGTGCATTTATCTTATTACAGAAGCCATAAGTATTATACGATGCATATTTTATACAGTTTTATATATGAGAGCAGAGGAGGGTTCTTACACCTTGTTCATTTTTTTCTATAACAGCTTATGTATGCGGGTCTACTGGGGGAAAGAAACGGCGAAGACCCATCGTGAGTCTACAATCATGTTTGGTCTTAAGGATCAAATTCAAACTGATGCTACTTACTATGTGTTCTCATAGAGCAGGGGCTGAGAGGAATATTAGTATAGGGGTTCGATCAAACACATTATAAGATTTGGACGCATGTGGGCAATTAGGTATGAGATCTCTTCAACTCTCAGTTATTATTTGTTTGAATGTAAAGCGGCAAGGAAGAGGTTTGCACTACAATCATATCGAAGGATATGGTGTCACACCGGGTTGCTCATGCGTGATGGCTTTATGGAACTAGTTCCTTTGGAGAAAGTGGTTGTCATGCTGGTAGCTGGTGTTAGCAACACATTTTCTCATTTCTTTGATACTAAGGATGACCTAGAGTCACTTTTGTGGTTGCAATTTTGCTGGTGGAGTTTACTGGTTCAGTTTTTTAAATTTTCAATGAGCTCTATGATTTGTTGCTTTATTTTATCATTATTTTCAATATTTAGGAAAGATATTAACTAAAAATATTAACTTAAAAATAGAAGTTTAATGTTTTCGTGTTTTAGGAAATATATTAACTAAAAAATAGAAGTTTCAACGTTGATTTTGTATAAATTTAGGAAATATATTAACCAAAAAGTAGAAGTTTCAATATTTTGTGATTTAGTCATAATATGTATCATATGTTGTTCAGAACACTGTAGAGTGTGTGGGAAATATATTCTTCCCTAGGTGTAACATAAGGTAAAAGACAGAAGTACATGTTATGACACATAAATAAGAAAAGGCAAATCGTAGACATGTGGTTATATGTTGTGATCAAGCTACAAGTAGATTAATGACATCTTTCTAGAATTTAACATAAAAAAATTCTAGCTAAGATAGAATATATAAGAAAATTTTGTTTGCGTTACATTCCCAATTTTTAGACTAAGTGGCGAGAAAGAATATTATATCCTCAAGTAGGACATAAAATAAAATATGATTCCACTATTTTTAAATAAAATTAACAAATAAGTAAATATTCTTATGTTTCCAATTGTTTTCATATTTTCATATTTTAGTAATATAGTTTACTATTTTTTCCATGACTAAAAGATAAACTTGTCCAAAATGACTAAAAATATATCCTAAATAGACAAACAAAAGTTCAAAGTGTTCAATTTTTTCCAATTCTTTTGTTAAGGCACCAAATTCAGGCTTGCTAAAAGAACTCTAAAATATTATTTCATTCGATATACAACTAGCGTAAAGATAATCTTAACAAATAATTTATTTTGGTATGTGAAAACAAAAATATGTAAATCTTTTTTGTCAATACTCAATAGCTAATTTCTGAAAACAAAACATTACCTATTAAAACTATATTCATTTAATACTACAACTATTCTTTTTAATCAAAAATATTAAAAAGGTTCAAAAGAAATTTGAAAGAAAACTTTAAAATTAGAAAACAAATCTTACAAGTTCCTAAATTTGTTTTAATTTTTATGATTAAAATTAACCAAATGTGGATGATCTTAAAAATTTATAATATTAGTTTTGAGTTTTATGAGTAATAATTTTTATTTTATTTAAAATTTATTTTTTTAAATTAAATTTTATCCAAATTTATTTATTTTATTCTTAAAACTCAAAACAAAATTTGAAAATTGTAAAATTTTTTATATTTTAAAAGTTTTTAAGTTTCGTTTGAAACTTATTAGTATTTTTGGTTAAAATGAACATAGTTTGGAAAATGAGCACAGTTTTAAAAGTAAGTATATTAAAATGAGCAAAAAAAAATTAGTTTGAGCATTAAAAAGGATAGGAAAAAGATTTGCATTACAAAAATTAACAAAATTTAGTTGAGATATTTCTGTGGAATTTTCCCAACTACTTAAGCAATAACTAAAATTCAATGACATAAAAGGTATATATAAACATAGTTAGTTATATATTAGTGCTACTTACAATCTATAATCATACATGCATCAAATCTTTTGATTATATATATTTTGAATATAAAAATTTTCATTTTTAAAAACTTATATAAACATTTCCCTAGTATATTCAAAACTAATGTTTTTATCAAGATAATTGGTGTTTATGCCTTCATTCCTCACTGTAGTTAGCAGTTTATCCTCCTTTTTTCTTCACTGATTTCATTCCAGTTTTATCCTTATCGAAGTAGACTCAACTTTCACATAGGGAGTCAAGTGTGTCAATGTGTATCAATCAAGTTGCATGTATACATGGAATAAAGAAAATTGTGTAAATCGATATTTCACTTTTATTTCTTCTTCCTATTTTGTTGAGAATAACATTGTGTTTTGAAAGGTTAAGGACCAAATAGAATTTTTCTTCGCCAACCAAATCGAATATTTCTTTTTCTAGCAGAGAATAATTTAGTTTAATAAAAGTTTGAAATTTTCATTCGAAGTTTCTACCCTTCAATTACACAACAGAAAGTATTGTATATACAGAATTAATTTTCTTCTATATTCGTTTTAAATTTGTGTGATATTGTATCTTTGTATTTACAAAGACCGTTTTACAGATGGAGTTAGCCATGTTCCATCTTCCTACTTGACATATGTATTGAAACTTTTTTACTTTTAATAATTATAACAAAAAAAAATTTGTTGCTCATATTTGTAGTTTGATATTTTCAATAATGCACATTATCTCTTCTTCTAGTTCTTCAGTTTTACTCATATTTTTGTTCTATTTGCTTTGCAAGATGAAGAAATCTGGGTGTCTATGAGAATCTTCATATCAAGGAAAGAAGCCACTGAAGAGCGAGTCATCTGGAACTCTAAATCGAAAAATATCAATTTATTTTTTGCGCTCATGAATCACATGCAATAAGTTTTGGGTAAGTATTTTTGTTACCTTAGTTGACCATTGTAGCTAATTATCTTGGTTTTTCTAATTTAACATATGTATTTATATGATACTATTGTTGTTAACATGCTAACTTGTTTTATAACATGCTAAATTCTTTTTATTTTGCTCGTTAAATTAATAGTTAACTTTTGTTCAATTTATTCATGAGTTCTAGTGTTGTTCATTATCAACCCAGAAAACAGTAGTTATCAGGCTTTCATTCTCCATAAGTTCACATATATAGATAATTCGGCAAGCTTTCTCAAAGATCGAATCTCCATCTCAAACTAAAATTGTATTATGAAGAATAAGAGAAAATTATGCAGTGTTTTACAGATAAAAAATTATAGGAGAAAAAAAAGAATATAAGGAAAAAAAAAAGAAAATGTAAAAAGAAGAGGAGTGGGGATTGGAATGAAAGAAAATGCCAGAGGAGAGAAAGAATACAAAGGAAAGAGTGTGTCGGATGAGGAAGTTAGTGATGGAGAGGAGAATAGAAGCATTTACAGTAATTTACGACATAAATGTTACAATATTTTACCTTTGGGTTAAATCATGTATAAAATCCCAATTTTGACACCAATTGGGGGTATTGAGCAAATTTCCTCTTTATTATACTTTTTTTTGATACTCATCAGCACAGTAGAATGTTATAGCACTAGCACTGCTAATTACCACAAGGACCATCCAATAAAAGCATGGGTCGACCAAGTCGACTCAGATCAGCTTAGCTCGACTCCTACCGGATCCAGTGGCGGAGCCACGTTCAGTAACAAGGGGACAATGAACCCGACAAGATTAAAAAATTAGCATAACTTACATTTTGATCTATATAATGCTCCCCATTCATAATTTTACTTTTGCCCCACACCTTTGTCTATGACCCCAACAATAATATTTGTTGCCTCCGCCACTGACCGGATCAACACTCACACTCAGCTGAAGACCCTACTTTTCATATCCAGTATATTACATCAACGACTTTCTTTTTCTATTTTAACTCATCAACTATTACCGAGCTATCCGCTTTAAAAAACCTTCCTTGAGTTTTTTTTCTTCTTTTTAAACAGTCAAACAAAAGGCACTACTTGCAATTCATTGTAAGATTTTAAAACATCTGTATAGTAAAATATGTAGATAATTTGAATCCGCTGTTAACCCAGATAAGCACGGCGCGTGGTCATCGGAGCTTTTCACATTCTCTCTCCGGGGAAAGGTATACCTTTTTTATGTAGACGATTAAAAATTGACAAATTAAAATGAAAAAAAACAGGTATATTGTTTTGGGTATATAAACATGGATACATTAAAATGATACTATAATTTACTTAGTACAGTATCACGGCTCATCGGCGTCGAGAAAGTTGAAGGTTGACGTCTTCTCGGTAATAGTGCCTGAGAGCATTTCAAATTAGGGCGGCCTTATATATGTTCTAGTTATTCATAAAAGTTTTATGGATCTACATTAATTATGAAAAATACAAGGACTATAGAGTAAATTACAAATAATTTTGAAGTTAAGTTTGAAGTTTTACTTTTAGAAAAGAACACCTTGAAACTTCAAATATAGAATTTTGCAAACTCTAAAATAGAAAGTATTTTTTGAGATGCTCTAATAGGTTCAGATATGAGATTGAAAGATTGTGTGCAATTGTTACTATATGATAATTATGGTGTGGAAATATGTCGGTCACCCCCAAATATCTATAGCCGTTCAGTTTCCATTTTGAATATTTATGAATACACAGATGCTCATAGATATCTAAGATGAAGAACATAACTAATGGCTCTTGATGGTGTTAACAGAAGAATGACTGAATTCCAAAATGCAGAATGAATTATCTACTCACTGATCTTTCACAAGTCGGACCAGTGTTTACTTGGAAAAAAATACTCAAGATGATCTCCCTATTAGAAAGAAGCTTGATTGCGTAATGGTGACCAGTGTCTGGCTCAAGCTTTCCTGCAATATTTTGCAAACTAGGACTCCGGAGGGTTTCTGATCATGTGAATTAAGACCCACTTAAGGGTAGCCACTCAGTTCTATAGGATAATTTATTCACCCATGTTGCCAACCACCCCATATTCCTTGAGGTATTATCTTAGTTCTGGACTACTACACACTGAAGTTGTTTCACTCGAAGCTTAAGCTTCTTGAACTTGAGCTTCAGACATATTCGATGACCTTCCAGCAAGAGTTAAGGTAGATTATGAGGATCTCCAAAAGAAACTCAATAACTTCAAATATAGAGTTTTTGGTATCCAAAAAGAAACTTCAAGTTTGAAGTTTCATCTTTTATTTACATTTTGGTCTTTACAATTAATTACATTCCCATTTATGATTCTTAAATATATTTTTGTTACATTTTAATCTTTAAATTTTTTATATTTTATAATTATTTCAGATTTTTTTATAAATTCAAGTTTTTAAAATAAATATAAATTAAATAAAATTTATATTATATTAAAACTAGAACTAGACAACAAGAATATTACAAAAGAAAATTAATTAAAAAAATTAAAGGTAAATGAAGACAAAAATTATGACACACATTAAAATATTACAACAACACTAATGGTTTCTAAAATTTTCCCCGGAACCTCCAAAATATCTAAAATATTGTCTAAAAATATTTTGTGTAACCGAAGATGGAGCCTTACAGTAATAATTTTAGGGAATAATGTGGTATTTTTTTGTATTTTAAATTTTTTGTGTATTTTTATTTATAATTTTATATTTTAGTGCAATATTTTATTATTTAATATTTTTGTAATGTTTTATACATGTTCTAGTTATTTATAAAAGTTTTATGGATCTTTATTAATTATGACAAATATAAAGACTATTGAGTAAATTATAATTAATTTTAAAGTTAAGTTTGAAGTTTTACTTTTGGAGAAAAACACCTTGAAACCTGAAATATAGAATTTTGCGAACTCTAAAACAGAGAGTTGTTTTGGAGATGTTCTAATAGTTTCGGATGTGATTGAAAGATGGAGTGCAATTATTGCTATAGGATAGTTCTGCTGTGGAAATATGGCGTTTACCCCGAAAAGATCTATAGCCAGTCGGTTTCCGTTTTTGAATATTTATGAATACACAGATGCTCATAGATATCTAAGATGAAGAACATAACTAACGGCTCTTGACAGTATTAACAGAGAAATGACTGAATTCCAAAATGTAGAATGAATTAGCTTATGAGGAACTCCAAAAGAAACTCTATAACTTCAAATTAGAATTTTTTGGTATCCAAATTTAAAGTTTCATCTTTTTATTTGCATTTTGGTATTTACAATTAATTACATATCACATTTACTATTCTTAAATATATTTTTTTTTACGTTTTATTCTTTAATATTTTTATATCTCATCATTATTTCAGATTTATTTTTATATATTCAAGTTTTCAGAATAAATAAAATAAAATTTATGTATTAAAACTAGAACATACAACAAGAATATTACAAAAGATACGATTAATTTTTTTTTAAAAAGGTACATGAAGACAAAAATTATGACACCACTAAAATATTACAGAAACACTAATGATCTCTAAAATTTGCTCCGGAACCTCCAAAAAATCTAAAATATTGTCCAAAATATTTTTGTCAAACTGAAGATGGAGCATTACGGTAATAATTTTGGGGAATAATGTGGTATTTTTCTTGTATTTTAATATTTTATTATGTATTTTTATTTATAATTTTATATTGCAGTGCCCGAATTTATTAATTAATATTTTGTAATATGGTTTATATATGTTCTAGTTATTTATAAAAGTTTTATGGATCTACATTAATTATGATAAATATAAGGACTATAAAGTAAATTACAATTAATTTTGAAATTAGATTTGAAGTTTTACTTTTGGAGAAGAATACCTTGAAATTTAAAATATAGAGTTTTGCAAACTCCAAAATAGAGTCTTTTTAGAAATGTTCTAATAGGTTCGGATGAGTCTTAAAGATGGTGTGAAATTATTGCTATAGGATAGTTCTGCTGTGGAAATATGGTGTTTACCCCCAAAAGATATATAGCCGTTCAGTTTCCGTTTTGAATATTTATGAATACACAGATGTTCATAGATATCTAAGATGAAGAACATAACTAACGGCTCTTGATGGTGTTAACAGAGAAATGATGGAATTCCAAAATGCAGAATGAATTATCTACTCACTGATCTTTTCCGAGTCGGACCAGTGTTTACTTGGAAAAAAATACTCAAGATGATCTCCCTATTAGAAAGAAGCTTGATTGCGTAATGGTGACCAGTGGCTGGCTCAAGCTTTCCTGCAATCTTTTGCAAACTAGGACTCCGGAGGCAGTGCCGTGCGAGCACTTCCGGAGGCCTAAGGCAAAAAAAGAAGAAGTTAAAGCATTTATTCTTATAGTTTAAAATTAATAGTAATACCCATAATTTAAATTCAGACAATAAAAAAAAATTTTCAAAAGCTATAGAAAAATCTCTTGCATAAATGTTTTTTTCTACATACACCATTTTTTTAGAAACTTTAAACAAATAAAAATCACAGAAAAAAACTTGTGGCACAGAAAAAAAATAAAAAACAAAAAACAAAATAAAAATATAGGTTACAAATCATAAAAAGTTTAGGATACACAGTAGAATTAGTAAGTTATTTCTTCTACATACAAATCAAAATGGTAGAAAACAATGCCAGACAAAATAAAATCTAACCAACCTTTAAAATATATATTACAAATCGTCAAAAACTTTAGGTAACAACTACAAAAGCAGCGTATGTAGTTCAACTTACGTTGACATCTCCTTCAAAGACTCTTAAACCACTATACCATAAAATGAGTTATTGAGATTAGGGGCCTAATACTTATATGTTATTTAGGGGCCTAGGGCAAATGCCTTTTTCATTACATCATAGGCACGGTTCTATCCGGAGGGTTTCTGGCCATGTGTTGTCATGTGAATTAAGACCCACTTAAGGGTAGCCACTCAGTCTTAGATACACTGAGGTTTTTTTTTCTTTTTGAAAAAGGATTAACTACTGAAGTTGTTTCACTCGAAACTTAAATTTCTTACGAGGATCTGTAAAAGAAAATTTATTTCAAATATAGAGTTTTCTGGTTTCCAAAAAAAAATTTCAAAACTTTAAATTTTAAGTTTCATATTTTTATTTGCATTTTTGGTCCTTACAATTAATTATACATCATATTTAGGATTTTCAAATATTTTTTGTTTATCGTTTTAATATTTAGTTTTCTTTATATCTCATCATTATTTCAGATTTATTTTTATAAATTCAAGTTTTACACATAAATTTAAATGAAGAAAAATTTTATATTATTTTAAAATTAAAACTATACAAACAGAATATTACAAAAGAAACGTGATACAAATCTTTTTTAATAGGTACTTGACAACAAAAATTATGACACACATTTAAATATTACAACGATACTAATGATCTGGTAAATATGCTTTGCAACCTCCAAAATTTCTAAAATATCATACAAACAAATTTTGTATAACAGAAAATTGAGCATTACGGAAATAATTTTAGGGAATAATGTTGATCATGCATTTTCATCACATTTGATGTTAAATCAGCATTTTCACAGCGTTGATAATGCATAAAAACAAAAACAAAAAAAAATCAACATTTTCGTTTTTTTTTTGTTTTATGGATTGGTAGACTCTTATAATCGTTTTTATTTTTACTTATAAATAATTTATAAAGCATTATTATTTAACAAAATATTTGAAAAGATCATATCAAAATAATTATCTATATATATTTAGAATTTTCAGAGAGGTTTGTTCAATTTTTATTATATTGGATGTCACCAGTATTCCAGTCCCAAACTTAGTAGTGGCGATGGACACTTGCTTATTGACGTTGAATTAGTGTACGCAAACAAAACGATCGAAACAAGTCATCGAAAACTCAACTCCGTGAAGACGTTGCTTATTGACGTTGTACCTTTCTCAGATTGGGACATGCTTCCAGTGAAAGCAGGAGTGTTAGGTAAAGGAATGGTGATAGTCTCACTGCCTAGCCAAACTATTACTGAGCTCATGGTTGGTCTCTTCCCTGCATTCTCTTGAACACACAACAAACCAATCTGAATCAACTTTATGATCTCGTTACTCGGATTCTCTACCAAGAAAGGATCGATTATAATCTCAGGCTTTCCTTCAACCCATCTCTTCCATGCCTGAACCAAAAAGATACATGTTAGGTTTGATAAAAGAAAATGGAGAAAAGACTGATACAATGTGAAACAAGCTTACATAAGCTGCAAGTCCTTCTCCTTTGAAGCTATTGTTTTTCCCACCGTTTATGATCTCTAGAAGCACAACACCGAAGCTATATACATCAGACTTAGCTGAGATTTGCCCGTGATTCAGGTATTCAGGAGCCATATATCCACTACATATATGCAAATTAATTCATGAATGTTTCACCCAAGATTGTCTCAAAGATCCATATATGTAATAAATATGTATTTAATGTCGAGTGACGCTTGAGACAAACTAGTACTACATGTTATGGTTTCCATACTTAGAGATTCTAGTTTTGGCGCATGACTTCCTGATTTTTTTTTCTTGAAAAAGGTTGATTGATATACTCTTACCGGGTTCCAGCTATTCGTCTTGTTTCAGCTCTCGTCTCATCTTCTTCGAACAACCTTGCTGTCCCGAAATCTGCAACTTTAGGGTTCATCTCCGCATCTAAAAGGATGTTGCTTGCTTTCAAGTCTCGGTGAATAATCTTTAGCTGAGAATCTTCATGAAGATAAAGTAGACCTCGAGCAATGCCTTCTATAATTCTGAATCGCACCTCCCACGTAAGAAGTGAACGCTTCTCTTCATCTGTGGAGCTCAAAAAGCATTTTAATGCTAAGTTGCTAAAAACTGTATAAAACCTTCAGCTCTCTTTCGAAGCCTTACCGAAAATAAAGTGATCAAGACTTGAGTTGGGGACAAACTCGTAGATAAGAATCTCTTCATCTTCTTCATTACAAAATCCAAGAAGCTTAACCAAATTCTTGTGTTGGAGCCTTGTCAAGAGTGAAACCTCATTCTTAAACTCTATCTCCCCTTGTCCTGAACCTTTGGTTAATCTCTTCACAGCTATCTCTTGCCCATTTGGTAATGTCCCCTGAAACCGTTCTCAAGATCTATAATCCAAGACCAAAATCAATCAATAAATCATTATTAGGAGAACATTTATGACTACCTTATAGACCGCACCAAATCCACCTTGGCCAAGCTTATTTTCGGACGAAAAATCATTGGTTGCCATTGAAATTGTACCAAGATCAAACCGTAACATAGGTTGGCCATTAGAATCAGAGTACTCTGCAATACCAACTACAAAATAATAATAATAAGCCTTATTTTCTACATAATAAGGTTGATTGAAGCAAGACACAAGTTACAACTTACAAGTTACGTACCATTATTGTATCCGTTGTATGAGTTTTTCCTCCGAACATAGAATTTTATGAGACCAATAAATACCAACAGATTAATGAGAGTAGGAACCCCAATAATCGCAATAATTCTGCTATACCTGATGCTTCTTCCTGCAAATTATTAACCCACTTCAGTCTGGGAACCTCATTTTACAAATTTTGATTCTATGACAATGCTCTAAAGGTTATTTTCAAAAAGAAAGAAAAAGACAATGCTCTATGGGCATTTCCGTTGGTAAGTCTCTAAAGCCATCCGTATTAGAATTTAGAAGTACCACAAATATCTGAACAACTTCTATATACCAAATGGATATCTGAATATATCTAAAATATAGTTTTAAACTTACCAAACATTTTTAAAAATACTAGTTAGACCGACTATCCGAGAAAACCATACTATCCGAATATTTTTATCTAAAATATTTAAAATTAAAGTCAAATTACTCAAATATTTTTAATCCAAGATATTTAAATTTGTCTGAATTACCCTATCTATTACTATAAAGAAATGTTGGATCTCTCCTCCTGACACATCAGCTGCCACATCAGAAATTCGCTCATCTCACGTGTGACACGTGTCCAGTTAAATGAAACGCAGCGTCTTTTCTTTTGTCCTTCGTCTGGGCTTCACTTGGGCATGTCACGCTCTGTTTTGCGGCTCAGACACCATCTAGCCATACGCCCGTAGAGACGATACCGTGTTCTTCGTTTCTCTTAGATCGGCGGAGACGATATCGATCCAAATTCTGTAACGGAAGGCGTTGTGGTTTCTGCGTCTTAAATCTTATTGTCTTTAATCTAAATTCTATAAATACTGTCTTAGAAATCTTCAGATTGAGGTGCTTCAACTGAATTTTATCTCTTTCTTACAACCAACCTGCAACAATGGTGGTTAACCAAACCTTTTTCTCTGATGTTAACACCGGTCGTTGTTCCGATCAGTCGTCACGCGTCTGATGCGATTCTGGGAAACCCGAAACGTCAACAAGGGAGGAGAACTGATGGGAGTGGACATGCTCCTTCTTGATGAAAAGGTTTGTGTCCTTAGGCTCCTTCACTGTCGCTAACAATTTTAACCCCACAGCTTCTCATACAATTCGAGACCTTTTAATGTTATAAGCAGAAACACCGACGTCAAGTTCTCAGATTCATCCCATCGATTCACTTCACAGACTTTACTAAGTTTGTTGAGAGGACCGAATCAGCTGCTTCAATTCCCTTGGAGATTTTTAGGTTTCGTAAATATGCAGAGTTAATGTCTTTGGCAAATACTAATACTCAGTTAGTTACCTGGTGAGTCCCATTACTTTCATTAATCCATTATTGGAAGTGTTTCTAGATCAAGTATAACTAGACTAGACCTTCACTTTGTAGATAGCGGTTGTACGAGACATCAACATTACTTAAGAAAGAAAGTGGTAAGTGAAGTGTCATGCAGAGATTGCTTAACTAAAATATAGCCTTGCTTGCAGCTGATCGAGACAAGTTGTTCCATGGGATTCTAAAGGCAAAAGTTATGAAAGGTATTCAATGGAAGTATCAGATTAATTTGTTTTTTTGGTTCCTGCTGTTAAAATTGCATCTGAAATCTTTTTTGCTTCTGCTATGAAAGAGTATTCCACATATATAACTTGCAGGTTTAGGAAGAAACACAGTGCAAGCGAGTCAACACAAATAAGGTCAAGGATCTCATCACCAGGGCTCAGAGACATAAACTTCCTTCAACATAAAATCCAAGCCGAGAGCAGGAAGCACGTGGGAAAGAAATCTGAGGTCCACGGGCTGAAATGTTCTCACAATGATTGAGAGCTTGAATCTGCAAGCAACGTTAGTCAGCTCATATGTAACTTTAGCTGAACTGCTCTACAATTTATATGTTCCATATGCGAGACTAGAGTTAATATGGTTAGAGAAAACGCTTTGCTCTACTTTTCTTACTTTCAACAAACTGCTTTCTGACCAATTTATAACCAATTCACTATAGATACAATCCACTGACATTCAGACGTATGCTATATACAGTATCTAAGACTTGAGTCATTTGCCTTCTTTGAAGCTTATTAAGAAAACATTAGTTTGTACTTTTTTTTCTAAAAAGAAGCTATTAGTATGGAACTATCACTGACAGAAACTATTCTGAAGCTGATTGAGCATACTGCACCACCTAAGAAAACTACATGGTACCCTCATCAGAGCAGACCCTTTACTGCAGGAAGTGGAACCGCAGGCAGATGCTTAAACACGGCAAACTGACATAAGTTAAACAGCTTCCACACTGGAAGCCAGGTCTGCAATGTGAGACTTACTGGTACAGTACACTCAAAACTAAATAGATGCTGGGAACTGAAAAATAATTTTTGTTTTTGGGTAAAAATTGATGAATAATTTTTGGGGGCTGCATACGAAGTTACAATAAAAATAGTATATACTGTACAATGTTATCAAGGTATGTTCGTGCTGGGATAGGATAGTGGAGACAATTATTGAAATCACTTCAACACCAGTGTCAAGGTGATCTGCTCTGAGTTCTAAAAATTATTGCAGATATACAATACGGAGGTAAATATGCTCATTAAAAATTACAACTCACTACCGTGGTTTGAACATTTAATGTCAATTATTGAGTTGAATCGTCAGTATATATCACTAAAATAATCACCAAATAAGCAAAGAAAACATAAAATATTAATGTATGTGATCTAAGTGTATATACACAACTGAGAGATGTCAACTAATTACAAAGAAATATAAACTACAAAAACGAACCAAAACTCGAAAATGCACCGAGCAACCACATTTATTCTTTCTGCACCAAAAAACAAGAAAACAAAATAATACAAAATCATAATAGAAGAAGAGAACCTCTTAAAAAGCTTATAGAACAGGGGCTCTCTGTTGCTCAAAAAAAGAAAAAAAGAGGCTCTCTAACTTCTTTAAAAACAGTCCTTAGAAACAATTTATAATAAATGTCCGAGTATCTGATATTGTTATTCACTCACAAACCTATTCCAGTCCAAATTAACGTCTCTACAATAAGAAAAAAGAATACAAAACATTGTCTCTAACGATGGAACATCCACATAACTTCAAATAAATTTAAAACTTCATTATTAGATTATCTCTAATGTTCCATTCATAGTTTTGGGTTTGTTTGTAAAAGTTAGAATTAACCATCAAAATTTTGAAAAGTAAGCATAGATATTATGAAAAATAATTTCCCATTACTCCAAAAAGATAATAAATTCCCCATTAAGATGGCGTGATGGGAAAATAATTGACTGTATTGAACTGAAATTGTGTTTATACATTAGTCAAACAAATTCAATGTAAAAACACATATTTAAAATAGTACAATGTAAATAGATGTGTGACAAAATTAAAAACAAATTAATCATATTGATATTACAAACAATTTAAGATGATAAATTTACATATAAAATATAGAAGCCAGTTACATATTTTTATAGTCAAGTAAAAAAAAGTAGTCATTATCATTTTCATGTGAATAATTGAGAAAAGTTTTGTCTGATAAAAATAACATAACAAAATAGTTAGTGTTTATGTTATTTTAATTAATAATAAATTTATAGTTTCAACTTTTCATTATAATTTAAGATACTTTTATATTATACATTCATTCACTGCCCGCCCGTAGGGCGGGTTTCCCCTAGTAATAGATATTAGCCGGTTTCTAACATTCTTATCCTAACCGAGACCTACATATGCTCTAATTAAGAAGTATCTATAAGATAAATTAAATATAAAAATAGAGCGACAAATATGTAATAGTCTCTCTTAATTAACTTTTGAGAAATTCCTTTAGTATTTGTCAACTCTCTAGAGGATGTTATTCTAATATTGGCTAAGCCTTTAACTCAGTTGCTTTACCTTTCTTGTCAGTTATAAAGGTTCCGTTTGCCTGAGCCGGAGATCTAGGAGGTGCAGGAACCCTTGTTAAATTATCAAAAGCACCATGGAAAGCATATAGATCCCACCTGAAAACACAGCTCGGAAGACTAACCTCGCCTCCTTGTCTTCCCCAAAACTGTTTCTTAAAATATGTCACACACTTTTCCAAACATATCTTGCACTCTCGGGAAGTTATGTCGGGCGTGCATTGCATCAGCATGTATACATTTGGATACTCCGTGAACTCGGCTTCTACAGCACTATAGTACTTAAGTATGGAGGAGGTTTCAGCTTCCGTGGCATCCTCGAGGGTCCGATTAACCGTTGCTTCCCACTGTTGTCTGAAAAGCGTCATGTCCTTCGATGACTCGATACTAAGTGCATTTGGATATATCGCAGAAGGTTCAAGCTCAAGGTTCCCCAAAGTTGAGTGGTTTGAGGAACTTACAAGACAAGAAACATGGTCTCCATCGTCATTGTCCCACTTGAACGAATCCATGCGGTTTGGACAACCAGTTTCTATCTCCTGTGTCACTTTTTCGACACAACTGATACAGTCTTGTCGATTGTAGCCTCTTTGGCAGAGGACAAGAGCGTGAACTGAGTTAGGACTTTTACCGAGTGAGGCGTTGTAGAATCCGCCGTTGGCGACGACTTTTGAGGCTAGAGTGGAGAAGAGATCGTGGCGATTCTGAAAGTAGCTGCTGTTACCGTTGATGAAGCTTCCGCTACACGTGACGGCGTTAACGACGTCGAGGTTTTGAAGGACAATAAGAAGAGAAGAAGAGAGGAACATTATCAAAGCAGGGTTGCGACGACCCATTATTTAAAATAGTGAAAGAAGAAAAAAAAAATTCAGAAGAAGAGTGTTTCTCTTTCTCGTTAAGAAGCAATTGATTTAAGAGCTTTGTTATATTTATAGGTGAGATCAGAGAACGTTGCTTGACGGGCACAGACTAAGAAAATGTGTATTGGTTGATTTACAAACACGGTAAACTGCGACCTAATATTTCAAAATTGACCTAAGTACTATTGAAAAATTATACTTTAGAATTATATATACGGAGTTCTCTTTTGCCGTCAAACCATTATCACTATTAGAAGCTGTTATAATATATGAAAACGTTAGGAACCGAAACAAATGTAAGTAAATGTTTCCGCTAAATGTTTAAGAAACAAGCAAAGTAATAAGAAACTAGGTAATACCTCGTGCCTTGCACGGAATGAAATTATTGATTTTGTTATCTTTTTAATAGGCATGAGTATTCAGGTATCTGTCGGTTCTTTCGGATATCGGATTCTCAGGTTTGAAAATTAAGTCTCGTTCGGGTATTACAAAATTCTGAGTCGGGTTCGAGTCGAGTCCTCCCAGGTTCTAGTGGGTTCGGTTTTGATGTAAAAAAACCTTAAAATAACCGAATAAATAATATATCTGAAATTGGTTCATACTCAAAGTAACTATATTACCTGATTCGGTTCGGATATTTTGTATCCAAACTTCCCAAATATACCAAAATAACTAAAATTACTCATTAGACACGGTTTTTGAGTATTTCTATGCAAACTATCATATTTTATCTTAAAATACACAAAAATAATTAATATATTTAATTCATAATTTTGATTTTATTTTAAAAATAATTATACATATAATTATAAATAATATTTTTAAATATCTATTTACATTTTGGAAATTTTCGGGTACTCATTCAGTTCTCTGTTCGGATCGGGTTGAGTATCGGTTCTTCGGATACATCAGTTTAGGAACCATTCAGTTATTTACCCAGTGTCTGATCCAGTTCGGGACCCTGATTTTTGGTTCGGTTTCGAGTCGGTTTTTCAGTTCCGGATATTTTGTTCAGTCCTATTTTTAAGATAAAAAGACATTTATCTGTTTAATCTGGATATTTGTTCGGTATTACGTTATTTTTATAACCTCCTAAAATATAAATACCATCCTAAATCCATATTTATTTTGTTTTGTTCGGTTAAAATGATCGAGGTTTTTTATTTTTCGGTGATAAACCTAAAACTATTATATTTGTTTGGCTTCGTGTTATATGAATTTTCGACAGTTCTTATGTCGAATCAATGGTTTCATTTTTAAGTTTCTAAATGCTTGTAAAATCAAATAAAATCTAAAAATAGTTTAAGAAAATGACATCCAATATTATTTATATTGTTTGTACAAAAAATGTTGGTGACATTTTAAGATTTTGTATTTTACATAAGATAATCTAATATTATTTTTGTTGTTTGAACTTAAACATAATATAAAAATTTGTATATTTATACTCATAGAAATTTTTTTATTGAGTTTAAAAATGTATATTTTGATTAATGTTAATGTGAGTATCCGCATAGCATGTTTCCCATGTCTTCTCGATCTGATCTTGCATCAGGTCTTTCATGTGATCTTATGATCATCTAAAACGGTAAACAAAACACATTAAATTTAAATAATCACATACGAAAACATCATTAGAAGTTAACCACTTACCTTTAACTTCAATTGTTTTAGAAAACTCTCAGTGCAATCAGCTTCCCAAAAAATCTCGTGTAGTTACTCTCGCTCAGGCCATAAGTCATCCATGGACACGACCATAAAATATGGTTTAGAGTTATATTCCCATCATCATCATCATCATCATTCTCACCAACATGTCTCCTCCTCTCAATCTTGTCAAGTTCCTCTAAAGAACCCAACAATAAAGTGTTATCTTCATGAATCCGAGAACAGCTTTGAAAGAGACCTCCATGAATTGTGTAGATGCTATCTGATATCACAGTTGTCAAAGGTAACATTTTGAAACAATCTATACACTTGGAGTATAGCATTGCACCCTATTCATCACTGTATATGTCACATGTCTCTTTTCAAGAAACCAAGTTAGATACAAAACTTTTAATTTCTTAAACATTTTCACTCGAGCATTTTAGTTATGCGAATCTTAATGATTTTTTTTAATAAAGTAGTTGTAAAAAGAGATTAAATAATTTCAATTCACTATTACAAAATATTAAAAATGTATGAACCAAAAGAGCTTATTGAAAAATAGAATGCAAACACATTAAAATGTCTCGATTGTAGTTAAAAAAAATTAGTGTGTGAACGCATTAAATGTTAAACGATTGTGAAGGCGACACGTCAGCATATTCTAAAAATATAGTGTGAAAGCATTAATTACGAATGCTTCTCTTTTAATATATAGGGGATTCCATGTAATTCTCGTACCAATAAACTGCATGTAATTCCAGTAAACAGCATGTTACAATAAAAACTCTATAATTTAATAATGTTGATATTTGATAATTTACAAAGTTATTAATTTACATAAATATTCATTTTTTAGATTTATCTATTTAAAATTTTGTTTTATGTAAAAGAAAAAAATAAATTTTATTTTATGGCACATGTATTTTTGTAACTCTTACGACACATGTTAATTTTAAAGATAAAGGTAATGTTTTATGTTGTTATTATTTGATTACTGGATGTATAGAAAATATGTATCGTATATATAAATGCATTTAAGTGTAAAATGAAAAAAATAACATCAACATATTCAAAAATACTAAAAATAAAGATAGACTTCATTGTATATAAAATTATTTAATATATTGTTTATTTATATAAATTTTATATACATTAATTATTAAAAATTATATTGAACCATATAATTTTTTTTCAAAATAATCATCTTATTACCATATCGAATTGTGTCATGTTTTACATTGGCCCACCTTGGGATATTTAAAACTTATTAATTTATCGTATTTATTAATTTATAAAGTTTCGTATATAGTTTGAAACTTGACACAAAAAAAATAAATAATATAATCCATAATAAACCTTTGAAAAGTAAAAGGCATACCTAGTAACTAAACATGCATGAACCACACTAAAATCAGTTTGGATCACTTTGATTATCTTTCGGTTTAGTTCAGTATGAATCTTTTATTCAGAACCTTAAATTATCTAAAAATTTATCGGATCCAGTTCAATTATGATTATTTTTGTATGTAAGCTATCCAAAGTACCTCAAAAATTAAATTTCCCATACAACAAATATTTGAATTACCAACCACTTCTTCTCTCACGAAGTGATGATTTCCTGAACTCTCATCTCCCCGCACTTTTAGACTCCGTCGATTGTTTTTAGGGTCACCGATATCTGTTGGTGGCTCTGTCTCCTTCTTTATTTCTTCTTCAATCATATAATTCTACAGAAAAGTATCAACAAAAAATTTGTGATTGCAACACCAAAACAAAAGCATAGATCTATGTTTCTATAACATTTTTTCATTTCTCTATTGCAGATTACCCAATTATTTTATCGGGTTTCAGTTTTTGCTGAGTCCTTGTCAATTCCAACATGTACTGTTAGTTTCCGATGGTTATCATCAAATTGTGATGACTATTAGATGTTTGAAACAAATACTCACGGATTTGTTATGGAAACACCGCCCACCAATAAAATCACTATGGATTCAATAAATGGAAGAAGATCTAGACACAAGAAGAAGATATTTGATGTCGACCACCAAAATTTTATATTTTGATACAATATTTGTGGTACAAAAATATATTTCTGAAATCATGGAATGCATCATCGAGGAAGCGACAATATATTTTTGAAATTATGGAATGCATCATCGAGGAAGCGACAATATGAATTTAATGATATAGTCTTTTTGGTATATGGTGATATTTTTATAATCTTTGAAAATTGACATTTTTAATCACTTCTTATGGTTGAATCAATATATTGAATTCTGAACCAAATAATTTATCGATTTAAACTGAAATAAGGTCAATTAAATACAACAAAAATAATTGATGTCATAAAGTTGATACTTTATTAATAAAGACGTCTTGAGAAAATCATTTCTAAAATTATTCCTTGTGATCCATTATTTTTCTCATCATTTTAGTTCCTCATCTTTTTCTGACTGAAAAAAAAACTAAAAGGAATCTGTGAGAGACTTTGAAGATCAAAAGGAATTTGTTCCTTATTTGTTGTTTTCATTATTGTTTGGATCCTTATTGTATATATATTTGTGTAGTTTGTTCACCATCAAATTAATTAATAAATTTGATTATGTGTTATATTTAGAAAACGAGGAATGATAAACTATTCAGAGAAAAAGACAGGGGATCCTTTAAAAATTGTCCGACATACTGAATCAGAATGTCATACTTAGTTCGAAGGAAATAGTAAACAAGAGGAACAAACAGTGAGACAAATCCCTGAGCAGATAACAAATTTTAAGAGATGCTTGATAGATGATTCATAGACACATAATTCACTCATGGTTATATATGGACATGGAAAACTTCAGGAGGAACAACTTAACTATTGGGAGTAAGAAATCTGCAACAAAGAATCTCACCACTTCACTCAGAGCTTGTGATTCTATTATAGATAATAGAGTGCATGTTTCAACTGTCGGCGTATCAGGCTTTTGGCACTGATTGTAAAGAGCATGGCCCAACTTCTTTACTGAATTAGTTGAGCTGCAGAAGCTGAAACGCAGATTTTCAGATTTCTCTTTTTAAGATTTTTCAATTGTTTTTATTCCTCGATCTGAGAATGTATTGTCTGATTCATTAGCTAAGATAGCGAGATCCTTTCATAGAAACATATACTACATTGTTTGTTTACTCCGATTTGGATTTTCAAACCACCTCAAACTTAAGTAATAAATCAGCCATTTGACGTAAAAAAAATTAATAAATTTCGGTTGAAAAAAACAAATATTAGAATTACTCTTATGTACTTTGTTTAATCGTCTATTTAAAAAAAAACAATCTAAATGTTTTAATAATAAGAAACCGTTCAAAGATTCTTGCCGTAGGCCGTAGCAGCGTTTATTTTTAGTCTTCAGCAGCATGATCTTCAGCAGCATGACTGAATAAGAGAAGAACAATGACGTTTTTGGACGTGTCTTTAGGATAACAGAAAGTCTCTTACTTGCCACATACGTCACTGTTTATTTGGTAAAATGCGTACTGTTTTTCTAACAAAGTTTTCTTTTTTAAGAATTATGGGATGATACGGGTTTTTACCATCAGACTAATTCCTTGATAATGATAAAGGTGCGTTAAGTTTCTTATTCACCCAGTTATTTAATAAGGCATATATTATTGTGATTTGCAAAATTATAATATTTAATTAACTTCAGATTAAAGATTTTCAAAAGCTCCCACATGAAAACTATATAACAATAGAAAATCCATATATTACGTACTTTGTTAACCCGTCAAAGATTTTTTACAAATAAATTTCTATTTATTTATGTCAGAAAAATCTATTTATATTTTTTCAAAAAAAAATCAATTTATTTAAAACCAAACAAAAGCTTTTGATAATAAGGCGTCTACTCAGCACTTTTTCCTATTTTGAAGAGGAAAAGGTCAATTAATTAAACCCAAAAGTGTTAAAATTAGTTAAATCCCCACTAAATTCTTCTCTCCAAACAACTTAAGTATAAATTGACTGAATCATATTAATTTCAAAAAGTAACGGGAAGAAAAAGTAAATTAATTATTATTGTCACTTTTTGTGAAAGAAATGGAAATTTTAATTGTTTAATGTTTTCAAATTTTGGATAATATAAACAAGAAAGCATAGTTTTAAAATTGTATTAAAGCAGCTCCGAAAGGTTATTATTATCACTTGAACTTCACAATTTTAAAGATCGCCCAAGAATCAGTAGCCAATAACGGAAACAAGTCAATTTTGCAATGGAAATAACTAATAGTGCTTACTTTTTTAAATGCTGATTTATTATATGATATTACAATTATGATATGAGAAAAAATTATATAGTAGATTCGACAATCGACAATATTATCTATCTTATGAGATCTACGCCTAGCTGCATTACCTGAGCTGTCCTATAAAAATTCACGTCTGACTAGTTTAACTTGCACCATGTTGTAAATCTCTTGTCAGTCTTTTTCCGTAATATGCATAATTGTTTAATAAACCGCTCTCTCCAGGATTTGAAACATGGATTTCTTATAATCTGCAAAAAAATACATAGTCTGAGTTTCGAACCCAGATTTAGTGTAGAAACCTTTAAACCTTAATCATTAGGCTACAATATTTCCACACCATAAAGCTTACTTAGAAATGATCATTTGCAAAACATGTGTGAGGGGAGCTATTTCATAGCAAATATGTGTTGCAGTTCACACTGGGTTGCGATTTCATCGCAAAATTTGCAAAAAAAAAGAGTTTCTTGCATTTGCGAAAGAACACAAATTTAGGAAAAAATAAGCAAATTTTCCGAAGAAATTTAGAGAGAGTGAAAACAATGTTCTTTTGAAATAGACAGGTTAACCGCATTGTCTCTTACAAATTTGCGAAGAAAATGCAAAGCTAATTTTTTTCTTTCAAATTGGACAATTTTGTCTTTTTTTTGAGCAACTTGGACAATTTTGTCATATAACCCTTTTTAAGTTTTTGTCACAAAAATAGTTCTCAAAAAATAAAATTACCAAAATAGCTCATTTCAGTTTCAAAATTTTTAATTTTAATTTTTATTTTTAAAAATTTGAATTCATCTCTAAAACCCCCATCACTTAACTCTAAACCATAAAATTTAGATTAGTTAATCTAAAGGCTATAAATACATATTTACCAATTTAATAAAATCTCTTTTGGTCATTTTACTCTTTAAAAAACTACTTTTGTGAAAATAAATTAAAAAGACTATCTAAGGGAATTTCTCTTTCAAATTTCATCTGAAAAAGAACGTTCTCCGAAAAATCAAATATTTCTCTTGTAGTGAGCTACTTATCTTTTGCATGGCCAACAAACGGCACAAAATAAATCTGCCTGAATGGTGATTTTCTAGCGTGAAGGTAACTTAATCTCTCCCTTTATTTAATCAGTATAACTCTGCTTTTCTAGAGACGATGGCTAATTTTAGAAGAACAAAACTCTTGATTCACCGGTGTGAGACGAGGCGGCGGCAACAAGTAGAGCAACAATTGAAAGCGTAATGAGATGATGACTCAACCAGAGCCTGAACCAATGAATGTGAAGAAATACTCATGTCTATGTTATTGATGATCATGTTATGGATTCGTCATGGTTATGTTATAGACATAGTTATGTTATATTTTCTATTACTTGATTTCTAGTGTCCATCATGGGTTTATTTTTTTGTAACGCAATGGTGAACATAATAGTGAAAATCAGTTTAGTGAAAAAGATCATTAGTTAGATGATGACAATACTAGATTATGTTGTGATGACGAAGATGATTGTGAGGCCGTGTGTGAGGACATAAAAGATAGTTTAGAGGATATCCATACTGAAGAAGGCTTAGAAGTTTTTTTGTTTTCTTTTTTTTTGTTTTGACTGGATGAAAGGCTTTGGAGTTGAAGAAGAAACTGACAAATTTAGAAGAACGCGTTGGAAATATTCCCAAAGATAATTCGGCTGATAACAATGATGGTGTTGACAGTGGAGATAATGTGTGGAACATGTTATCCAAGATCCTTTGTCATCTTGGTTAGAGCTCCACATTCTAATTTTGTTTAGCATTCGATAAAATATGGAGATACGTTGTCAAAAAAAGAGTCTAATTTATGAATGTATAGTTTTCTCAGATTGGTGATTCTTGGTATTGAGTTGATTCTGCGTTTCACACGCATTCTTGTGAGCTTATTGGTACATTGTCTAAGATATTGTCGACGCAAATCAAAAAACCTTATCTAATCACTATGACTCAATAAATCACTATTTTCCAGTATCAAACAAAAGAAGCTGTAGACTTTGTAAAGGTTGTTGATCTTATGAAGAATTATGTCAACAAAACAGTTCTCATCAAAAGCAGAATGTAAATTGTTTTTAAAAATTCCATGTAGCAATATGCAAGCACGGAAAACAACCTATTTTCACACTAGAAATATCGTATAGCAATAATTCCACACGATCTTTCGACCTCGTCCTAATTGCCCATATTCAAAGTTTGACAACCTATTTCCCCCCAAACTGAAAGTTCGAAACCCGAACCCACATGAACTTACAATTAGCCGATTAAAATCGGTTTAGTGGGTTTTGAGTTTAAGCCTAACCAATAGAAAACCTAATTAAACCTAAGACGACCCGATTTGTGATTATAAACCATAATTTAACTAACCCGGTTTAAATTAAGCAGAAAAAAATCCCAATTCTCTCTATCGCTCGCAAGTATCGTGAACCCTAGGCAAGACCGAAACTTTGAATCGATTTCGTCGTCTGTTCTTCTTCCTTTTCAAGTTTCGTCACCTCATCTTCTTCCTTTTCGAATTTCTTTTCTATTATGCTTACTCTCTGTTTTAATTTTGAGTCTCTAGTATGATAATCTTGGTGTTTTTTTGCTTGTAGAATGTCTCAGGAAGGATGGACTGATGTGAATATTGAGTGGAATAGTGTCCCTGAATTTGACCAGAGTTATGATTCTGATGGTGAAAACCGACGTGAGCGTAACGACTTCAACATTGAGAAAGATGTTTCTGAATTTGCTGCTCAAGTCTTTCAGTCCTCATCCCCAATATTTCTATCTCATCCGCCAAAGCCTCATCAACCCATTTGTATGAGTGGTTATCATTGCTAAGCTACACATACAAAGCAACATCATTTCTTCAAATCTATGCTATATGAACATCGAATCTCAGATTCATCACACTTACCTTTCGTTCCACCGCATATGCACAACGGTAATATCGCTGATAGGGATTAGCTTCAGACTTGGACATTCTTGCGACCTCGATTTCGCCACACCAGCATTTCTTCGGCACACGAACTACTTGTCTTCTTCTTCGAACACCTGATGTCTCTGTCGAAGCTCCACTGTCATTGCTCATCTTCAATTATCACCAGTTAAAGGAAAGAGCTTTTGGGTTCGTTGTTTTTAGGGTTCGTATAATTGGGAGTCTTTAAGAACTGGTTTTGAACCGGGTTGATATATTGGATCTCTGGTCGGGTTATTTTCGGTCTTCCGGTTTGGTTACCTCTTACGAACCACTAAATTGATGAATAACCGAAGCCATGTAGGTTCGGGTTTCGAACTTTCAGTTTGGGGGGAAATAGGTTGTCAAACTTTGAATATGGGCAATTAGGACGAGGTCGAAAGATGGTGTGGAACTGTTACTATATAATACTTCTCGTGTGGAAATAGGTCGTTTTCCCTGCAAGCACCTATAGCCTTTTAAACTGTGTTGTGTATCTAAGAAACTATAATTAAACGGCCTAAAATAGAGGAGGTTTCGGTTTGAAAGAGTCGTGTGTAGCTTTCTGCGTCAATTTCTGTTAATAAAAAAGTCCTAGTCTAGTGGAAGTCAACTTCTATTTATGTGTAGCTTTTGTAGGATTTCTGTTTTCGTAAGGCTTATATAAACCATTCTCACAGTTTTCATTCTCCAGGTAACGAAAGGGCTTACTTGCAACACTGCAAGGATCTTTGATCGAAAACATGGATACCTAAGACTTCAGAAGATTCTCAAGGTTAGTTCTTTCAAATTATAAATTTTTATGATTTTTTTTTTTAAAATTGATGTTAAAAAAATTAGTACAAATGTTTATGAATCGAATAACCCCTTGTTAGCATTTAGGAAGAGTATTTGGTTTTTTTTTTTTTTTGGCATCGAGTATTTCGATTCATGATTTGAATGCCTAACAAAAATCCATGTGTTAGTTCTAAAACATTTGCTATGCCTTGTATTTTGTTTCTGAGACATCCAACTTCAGTGAAATATTAAAAAATTAAGTGAATAACACTAACCCAATCTCCAAAGCAAGATTTACAAATACCAAATTAAATAACACTAGATACTAATAGATAACATTGAAGACAATAGACTGTGCTAAGATTTGTATTATGTTGGAAATCAACCTATGATTAATCAACCCCTCTTGATTGAATAGTTTTTAAAATAAAATATGTGTAATAACGTTTAAAATGCTTAGATTACAAATAATGTAATGGACAAAAAACAAATAATGTTTGGTTTTAACTTAACTTCTTTTTTTTTTGATAAAGAAAACAATAAGGTTTTAACTTAACTTCAAGATTTACTTCATATAATGTATCTAATACAAGTATAATCATGAGGTAACTGTGTATAATGGTTGCTTTGTCAATAACAGGGAGAGACCTTGTTCTTGCATATGAAGAATAAAAAAACATTTCTCTGTGTGTGATTTTACACAAACAAAGGATACATGACAACATTTCAAACAAGAAAAAACAGATATAAGTCCAGATGATCATCCAACATGAACCAACAAAACTAGTCTTTAACTTAAAGAAAGTTTCTGGATTCAATAAACAGCAATAACAGAAAAACTCACAAGTAATTTCCCAACCATGGAAGATCCTTGTTGTCTTTCAATGCAAAAGCAACATCATCACTTGGAAAGTTCAGCTGCAGCTTCTGCAACCTATGCCTCTCTCCAGGCTCACAGAGAATGATTCTGCATTCACCAAGTTCACAACCCACTTTGAGAAGAACGTCCCAACCGGGAAAAGCTTCTCCATTGGTTCCACAAAGAGACGACACTGTCGTCGCCACTCTGTCAAACGTTGTCTCCGCCATTCCTGTCTTGTAAAGCTCGTGAACCATAGCCGTCAAGTAGATCTTACTCAGCTTCGAAACGCTCTTCATAACTTGAATGTGAGGTGCTTGAAACATCTCTTGGATCGCTGCTTCAACATCTGCCATAACCACCAGCTGGTGCTTCGCGGTTGCGTTGTTCTTTAGACGGTAATCCGCAACTTCAGCTGCACGCCTGCAAATCTCGAGAGCACGTCTTGCATCTCCTGAGATCGCAGCTACTTTCCTCGAAGCAAACTCAATAGCTTGCTTCTCAAAAGCATCGATTCCTTTCAGCCTTGTGGAGATGATCTCTTGTAGCTGAGTGTGGTTATAAGGACCGAAACATAGTCTCTGTATACCCATTCGGCTTGAGATCCGAGGAAGCAGCTTCTCTGGAAGATCCATAGTGTTTGCTATCCCCAACACAATCAGCTTGGAGTTAGGCTTGGTGGGCCAATCCAAAATGTTGTATAGAACAGACTGGTTTCTAGTAACCAAGAGATCAAGCTCGTCGATGAGAAGTATGCAAGGCTTCTCTTCCTCTTTCCCAATACGTTTCCCTTCTGAAAACCTCTCGTTCAGAGACTGCAAAGCTTTCTTCCAACCCACACGATGACCACTCAACGCCTCATAGATCACAGTGTAAATCTTCTCAGGTGAAGCCAGTTTGAGACCGTTGATCTCCACAAAGCAATACGGGCTCACACTTCCTTCTTCAACCTCAACCTTCAGATTCTTCATAACGGATAGCACGCTAACAGTCTTCCCTGTGCCAGGAACACCATGAATGTACATACACCTTCCTAAACACTGATCATCCAAGATGGAACCTTTTATAAACGCAGTGATCTCCTCCATCTCCTTGTTCCTACATGGAAGAGACTTAGGCCTCGTCGCCAACAACAACGTAGCTTTCGCTTTCTCCAACTCACTCTGCTTATGGCATCTCACATGCTCAGGAATCCGCTTCGCTCCCACCTTGTCAAGCCCAAAGAACCTCCCTTTAAGCGAATTCGCAGCTTTAGAACTCGTTGCTAAACCTATCTTACTCTTGGAATCATCTTCCCCCTCCATCTCTTCATCACTATCATCACCAACCTCCTCTTCTTCCCTCCACTCATGGTCATCACTCTCGCAATCCCCATCCACCAACTCAGCCAAACGCTTGAAGCTATGCCAATGCACATCGTACTCATACTCACACAAGAAAACATCATCACCATCGTTACCCGCCTTGGCAAACTCCTTAGGAGACTTAACGAAACAATGCCTCAGCACACAACTCATCTCCACGTCAGCAAAATCGTTCGTCAAATAAACCTCTCGTTTCAAGTTATGCGGCTGACGCCCCGAAGCAGTCTCTTCAGGTATAATATACCAACGAGCTCGAATCCAATACACACCGTCTCCTCTCCATAGCTTCTCGATCCGAGCAGCCCATAGATCGCTCGAGAGAAGCTTCTCCCTCGCCGTCCTCGCCACCTTCTTCCCTTCCGGTGGCTTCGGAGCCTCGTGGCCTTGACAAAAGCTGCAGATCCAATCGCCTTCGGGGACTTCTTTCAACGGCGGATTCAGGCATTTCAGATGGAATCCGCCTAAGCAGTCGTCGCACTCGAGCATCACGTTGTTGATACTACTTCCTGATTTGAAGCAGATCCGGCAATCTTCGAACTCCGCGTCGTCGTCGTCTTCTTCGTCTTCTTTTCGTTTGACGTAAACATCGTCGCCGATTTGGAATTGGACGGAATCGAATTCGACTTTGTTGTAGTAGACTCTCTTGTTCGAGCTTGTTTCGGTGTTTTTCGTCTTCCTCCTCGTCCTCGTCGTAGTCGGCGTCTTCTCGGATCGAATCGGAGATACAGGAGAGAAGGAAACCTCCGCGTTGACATTGGATTTGGATTTAGTCTTCTTGTTGGGAGTTTTGAGATCGTCTGTGGATTGTTGTTTTCTGGGGGCTCTCTCTCGTTTTCGGATGAGATTCATTTCTTCAATCGGAGCGTTGAGATTCTTCTCTTGGTGGTCGTCGGCGTCGTCTCCGAGATCGATCTTGCGGGAGACATGGCGAGCGGATCTGCGGAGAGGAGTGAGGGTTTGTGGTGTTTGGGGAGTCAGATGCGATGCTGAAGAAGGAGATAGGTACGATTTGCGATAGACGTTGCTAGTTGGGGTTTTGGTTGGGGATTGGAAGGTTTTGGTTTTTGGAGTTGAAGCAGCCATGGATGTTCAGAGAGAGAGAGCTAGGGTTTCTGGGCAATGGAGGCGGAGGAGAGAGAGAGAGAGAGAGAGAGAGGATGGAGGTAGAGAGAGAGAGAAAGGAGATGGTTTCTGGTGGGAGAGGGTTTTACTGAGAAGGATTTGGCGGGAAATGTTCCCTCGAAGAAGAAATGTTTTTTTTTATTATGAAAATATTTTAATTTTGGAAAGGAAATGGTGAGAGATTCTTTCGTGGCAAAACAAATTAATACTAGAAGATTTACTTGTCTTTATTAGATTGATAGATTCATGCAACTTTGATTTCAAGATTCTAATTTACTAATGACTAATGACAAAAAAATTGACTGATGACTAATGTTGGCTAGTGTCTCAAAAGAGTTTTAACGTTATTAATTTGTTTAATACCCATTATTTAAGAGCTAAAATTAAGAGATACAAGACATTTCATTTATCACCCGCTGATCCTTTTAAACTTGACTTTTCTCCATAAAATAAATATCTTCTTTAACGTAAGGATGGACATTGATCTAGGAATTTGGAAATATAGTTTTGTTATTTTTGGATAAATTATTAAAATCATAGTTATCATTTTTCATATAACAAATGACATTGTTTTGGTTTTCAATTTTTTCAACAATCTTAAAATTTAAAGATATCTATTTGCATTTCTTATGTATAAATTTGGAGACCAATGACGATAGATGTTGGTAAACTGTATGATGAAAAAGGTTAGAAGATACATTTTATCAAATAAATGAGTATATGTGGTAAAACTATTTTGGAATTTTAAAATCGCTATTCAAAATTTTTTATCGCCATTCAACTTTATAATAATAGAGTTATTTCAATCCATCATTTTAATCTGGATACTAACTAAACTAGACATTCTAATTATTCAAAAATTTGGAACGAATGGAATGAAATAATTTTTCCTTTCTTAATTTTAATGTGGTTCAATTGAGATGTAGCATAATTTGATTTAAAATACTTTTAATTGAGATGTAGTATAATTTGATTTAAAATATTTTTATCGTCTGATTTTAATTAGAATGCACAAAAAAGTTTACCAATGCGAGGTCTGATTTACTGTGGTTCAATTGAGATGTAGCATAATTTGTTTTGAAATACTTTTATCGTCTGAGTCTCATTTTAATTAGAACTAGACCATGACCTGCCCGTTCGGGCGGGTGTTTATTTCATTTTTTAATTTTTTGGTTTATACGATTATTTTGTAATAGTTATTTGTAATATATTGAGTTTTTTTGTGTGTTTGTAATAACAATAAAATGTGTGGAAAATATTTTGTAATATATAAAGAAAGATTAAAATGAACAATGATAGATTATATACAAAATAATTTTGTATTATATAAAGAAAGCTTAACATGCACATCTGTGCAGATATTAATTTCTATTTTTTGTAAAAAAATATTATATTGTACGAATAATAGTCTATGTTTTTTGAATTTATTGAATAAAATAACTGTTTAATATGAAATTTTAATAGTTTATATTTTATACTCTTCCACATTTAGTATATTTAATTTTTAATAGACTATTATTTATATAAAATATACATAAAGTTCTGTATTTTCGTATACGCAGGTTTACTAATGTAAATCAACTATTTCCTTGTTTTAATTATGTTATGTATTAAAGGTAGCCAAACATGGAAATACATATATTTGAGTTATGTATATCACCATATTATTAATATAAACCTCCATAGTAACAAAGAACATTTATTTTTGAAAAGATATTCATTACATTTCTGTTATTATAAGCATCTTTTATTTTTAGAAAATATTTTTTGTTTGGAAGCAATGGTAAACTGATTTGCCTAAATTAATATCATTGGATTTTTGTAAGGAAAGTAAAAGAGATTTAAGAAATGATTTAATAAAATAGAAAAAGATATAGATTGCTTAAATGTAGGGTTATTTAAATCATATAATAATAAGGAAACAACAAAACACGTTAGGGAAAACAATAAAGATGGTTGTTATAAATCGGATTATTAATTAATATCGGATCATTTAATTAAAATCATTAAAGTAAAATAAGGTTACAAAAAGTCTTGTTTAATAATAGGTAGGTTAGTTTAGCATTAATATGTGGAGGTCCAACTTTAAAATCCACCTATAAAAAGTTGTAATGTTTCTGTTTTAATAAGATAGATGCATTAATGGATACATTGCCAGATACTAAGCTAGTTGAAATGACTAATATTTCTGGTAAATAAAATCGGCGTAAAAATTTAAGAACTCTCTAGAAATTAAAAGTCTAACCAAAAAGGCATACAAACATGTAATAAAAGACAAGGATGCTAAAAGATTAAACTCAGAGACAATACCTATGCATTCCAGTAATCAAATGTATAAAAAAATCTCATTTATTTAGAATATAATATAGGTTAAGATGGAAAAACTGGTACCCTAAAACAACAAAAATCTCATTTCGATTTGATTCTTATTTAATAATTGTTCATGTTCAGATTTATTTTAGATGCGTAATGAGTAAATTAAAATGGGAAAATTGGCTCTTATACCTCTAATTCATGCTCTAATTAGAGCTTTGCACCTGATGTGATGTTGATAATTTCATTCCGAAAATAACCCTACCTCCTTACTGATGATCTTAGGTGTAGTTGTATTTGTGTCAGAAAAATTGTTAGGTTCCTTTAACTCATTCCCCAAAACAAGTACGTTCTCTAGCTTTCTTTCTCTCTATCATCTCTTCTTTTGGTCTCTGTATTTTTTTCTTAGTTTAATCTCATCTTTTTTTCCAATTATTTTTCATTTTATCTTCTCTCCATTTTTTCTTTTATTCCTTCTCACTTACGAACTATCGACTTCTCTCCATCTTATTTTTTTTCTTATCTCTTCTTTCTTTCTCAATTTCGTTCTCTAATTATTATTTCGAACTTAACCAATCTACATCCAACTCTCTTCCCTTTATACTTTCTCATATTTTCCATCATATTTTAATTATGTTCCAAAAATCAATCTTAGAAACCAACTCAGTGATTTGAGTTTGATATCAACTAATATATCATAATTAAATTACTGCTATTAAAACGGTTAAGGTATAATAGCGAAGTTAAATATGTTACATTCATAAACTGCATGTAACAAATAACTACATCAAAATATGATTTTATGTTCTAACATGAGGCGTAACAACTAATATATGTATTACCGTGTAAAAACGAATATTATATCTATATAAATATGTATGTTTAGTATATGTGTTGTATGAAAAATTTATGTTAATACATATGTTAACGACTAATACATATTTTAAATGATACATCAATTATTAACAATCTACCATAAGAATTGTTACATGTTACATGTGTTGTTTTACTCACTAACTTAAATTTTAGCAACTAACTTATCTGTTACCTGATAAATTATATTCGTTAACTTAAATTTTAGCAATTAACTTAGCTGTTATATGATAACTAATATTTTAGATTAATAACTAATGCTAAATTATAAAGACTATTATTATGTTATTGATTTGTTTAATGTATATAACTAACTACTTAGCTGGATATTGGTGAATAACTACACAAAAGCCTATTGGTTAGCGTTGATACATTGTTTGTGAGTCTATACGGTGTTTGTTAAATATTTATTATCTGATACATCAGTTTGTTATTCAAGACATGTTTTTTTAAATGACACATACTTTGATATTAAATAATGAGAAAGAATGAATATTCAAAAACTGAGAAATGATGGATACTACGAGATAAAGAAGAGAAGAAGTTCTACATATGTTTGGAACTAGATGAATGCCAAATAACTAAGAATAATAAGTTTTTGTGAATGATTAATTTAAAAAAAGAGTGTGAAAGGAAAGAGAAGAGAAGAAAGAAAGAAACGAAAGAGAAGTAAAAGAAAAATGAAGCTTGCGTCAGTGAAAAGAGGAAAAAAGAGTCAGAAGAGAAAGAGTGTAAAAGAGGAAGAAGACTTGTGTCAGTGTACTCTCGATAGATGTGTCAAGTGGGGAAGGACATTTTCGTCCATTCTTGGACTCTATTGTATGACTTGTGTTTCATCTGTGGAAGGTAACTTGCTAATATAGGCTTCATTTATGGGTAAACCACTAAATATCCCAATTAAAATTGATTCACTTTTTTCTAATAACCTTTTCGCTTAGTTTGGATTGGATCAGCTCGGTTCATCAACTAAATTTAATGGATTTTTTTTATCAAAAAAAAAAAGAATTCCTAGCCGCTAGAGAGTGACAAATGAAGTACTGTACTATGATTTATTTTGATACGGAAACACAAAAGCTAGCAACTGAAACAGCCTAAACCTCACTAAAATTCTACAATAATCAATCATAATCCAAAATTGATCTATCATAATTTACTTAGATTCGAGACGAAGACACATTCATATATCTTTGGATAACATGTTGATTTTATCATTCACTGTATAATAAAAATCAAACATTGGCATATGTTGAAGAAAAGAGATGTCTAGTACTCTAGTTACAAGACCTTAATGAAAGAACTTTTTCATCAAAAAGCTTTCACGTATTTTTAATCATCATTCATTTTCAGTAGCAGCCTCTTCTTCAGTTACATAATCATACCTAAAAACATTTAAGCAAACATCATTAGTTGATCGCAAACGTTAACGCCAAAATGCAACTAACATTCCATTTGTATTTGACGATTGCACTCCGCATATATATTTTATAAGAAGCAAAACAGATAGAGAATTAAAACTAGAAAAATCCTTGTTTCTTATATCTCTAGGGTTTTCTCTCAGACACGGAGTCCAAGACAGCCGCATCTGAAGCTTCCTCCGCCATGACGGCCGCATCTGAAGCTTCCTCCGCCATGAAGATCTCTCCCTCGTGCAGCTCCTTCTCCTCCTGAAAGTTGTGGGCTCGTCCTCCGCCGTCACCACCCACACCGCGTGAAGTCCTCTTCGATCTCTTTGTTTCCATGGAGTCTCTATTTGCTGTCTCAGTTTCTGCTTCCCCACCGCCCTCAGAGCCACCAGATCCGGACCTCGATGTAGCTTTTCCGGTGGAACCTCCTCCCCCTCCAGTCCCTCCCGACCCTCCGCCGGTTGTCTATCTTTCCGTTTCTACTGTGTTTATTGCTTCTTTGGCCGCTGTAACTCCCGTTGTCCGCTTCTCTGGGGATTCCTGGAGGGCTTCTTCAAACGGCACCGCTGTTCACTTTGTTCCCTACCGCTGCGTCTCTCCTCCACCTTGCTTGAGATCTGATAGAAACAGCTCGCTAACCATAGATCTGCACCGGAAATCCCATCTCATCCCACCGCAGCCACTTCCCGTTCCCTCCATCCCCGATGCTTTAGATTTATGCTTTTTTAACACCGATGTTCGTGGGATTCCACACCTAACACGGGTTATAGATCTGGTTCTTTGTCGATTTGAAAGCTTGTATTCACACCGCTCCTACTCCATATCTGCCGCCGTCAAGCTCACCTACGATTCTGGTGGTCGGATATATCTCGGTGAGGATTCTCCCCGTGTTATATGTACCCTTCCGCTGCTCGTTATCCATATCACACCGTATTTGAAGGGTGAACCTCTACCGGACTCATCCGCCGCCTCGTCCACTCTCGGCTGTCTCGTCTCCTCAGACTCTGAGTCCTTCTCTGTCCGACGGAGACCGACCCAGTCCAAACACGAGATGGGCTTCATCAAATCCTATTTGGACTTGGCAAACCCAACATGGCTCACATGCCCCCATCTCCTGCTACTTGTTTCACAGCCCATTTCAAAGTGGGGTGGGTTAGTCTTCTTGAGTAACCCGCTAAAAGTATTCGGTGGATTCACCTTTATTTTTACCGAAACTGATTTGCACTCAATGCTTCATTTCTCTTGTACGAAGAATTTAATTGATGTTCATTTACTGGTGGATTCATCAGGCTCTTTTTCATTTTCATCATCTCTAGCATCCTTTTTCTTGGAGAAGCGAACCATATTACCACTCCTCTCATCTTTGAGAAATGTTTCCCCTCCAAACACTAAATGGAGTTGTGTATCTTTATCCATAACCATTTTGTCATCTTGTGTAGCGGTCCGTTTGGGGCCTGAAGATGCAACGGATATTGTCTCGATGATATTCCGAGGTGCGGATTGGATCTTAACGTCACGATTCAAAGTGACTAAATCTCAAGTCTCCGGCGCTGTCGTGATACTTGTTTCGACGCACTCGAGCATTGCTTCGAGTTCGCTGTCATTCTATCTTAGAGGTTTCTCTACTTTTATGTTGTATGTTTTTGTGTTAGTCTTTGTTGGAGTTTGGTTAAATTCCCTCTTTATTTGTAGTTCGAATGTTTGAAGTTTTAATGGAAGTTGTGTTTCAAAAAAAAAAAGAAGCAAAACAGATATTTTATATTAAAATGTGACTTCCTCTTCTTTTCAATCTGTTGTCTCGTGTTAAAATAGCAAACGTAAACGCTAAAAACAAAAATGGCGTCCGAGGCTTAAGCATATAAATCATCATGTAGTGTAAAGTAATTTGACTATTTTTATGTCACATTGTTCTTACTTAATTTTACGGGAAAGTTGGTATATCCCTGTCGCTGCCATAGCTACATTAACACTGAACAAGTTCCAGTTTTTCTGTACAACAAAAACAAGAATCCAATAAAATATCATTACAAAAAAAGCAAGAACGAAAATAATCCCACTTAGGAGAACTAAGTAAACTTACAGGAGTGATTACAGTGCTACAACGACACCAAATCATTCCAGTACATGTCACAGCTGATACAAACAATTAGAAAACTTTCATTAAAAGATTCTTTAAGTTTCTTCCAAAAAAAATATTCTTTAAGTTATGGTAACACCAAGAAGTAGTAACTATATTAGAAAGAAACAACCACAATGTGTATATACCAATTTGTTGAAGGTATGAAATATTCTCTCGAGGTTTCTGGAAATCTGCAATGTTAGCAATACTTATACCCCATTTGAAAGTTGGGGCCCAGAAATGAACTGATAAGACCAAAAAAAAATTGAATGAATAATTTCTTGGTTACTATAAGAGTATTAAGTTGTTAGAAAGGAACACATAACAATCAAACTCAGGATTGTGAGACATTAGAGCCAACAACTATATAAGACCATATAAATTTCATACAGGCTTAAGATTCATAAATCGTTAGATTTTGAATGATGCATATATTCAAATTGATTTCCATGAATGTAGCAAAATAAATATAAAACGAAAATTGGAATTCATGAAATAATGTGAACAGAATCTGAGTTGACTCACTTGTCTTAGGTCCCGCCAGGTGGTTCCAGAGTGCTTGAAGCTTCGACGTTGCCATCTACTTTTTTTTTTTGGGAGATTCTCTTTTCTGTCTGGTTCAGTCTCCAACATAAAATATCAACGGAAAAATGCTACCCAAAATGACGTCGTATAATAAAGAACTCAAGTTTTTTTTTCAAAAAAATAAAGCACTAAAGTTTTAATATTTTTGGCTTTTCCTTTTTCATATATAATAAATAGTTATGCAATATTGCAATTCTCTTTTTCTTCTTCTTCTAATACACACTATACTAAATTTAAAAACAATAATAAAATACTGAATTTACATTGTTTCTTCAAAAAAGTATAAACACTTCATATATCTAAAACAAAGTGTTAGATAAACTTTTTTGAAAGAAAAATTGTTTCAAAAATAACAATTCAATTTTTTTCTTTTCGAAAAAACATTCTTGAAAATTTTATACTTGAATTTCTAGTTTTTAATATAATATACTTGTAGAAAAAAATATAATTGTCATTTACTCTTTTAATGAAACTTAATTTGAATATTGTGCGTTAGTTTAGGGACAAAATTATTTTAAAGGCTATTTAAGTTTTTTTTTTTGGTCATCAACAGAAACAAATTAGGTTGATTCTGTAAAGCAGATTGATAACTCTGCATCCATGTAAACGATAAAACATAGTTGTTTTCTGACACTGAACGCAAGGCTATCTACCGGTGAATTATGTATCCTTAGTATATCAATAATTGTTGAGTTGTGGAAACTTTTCTTTGTTATTTTGATACATTTCAAATAACTTGTAAAAACAGATCATTTTTTTGGTTCCGAAATTATCTTCACCAATTAAGAATAATTTGTTCTAAATAGTTATAATACTTTATGAAGGTACTACTAAAAAATCAAACCAGTCTAACGTTCACCATGAAAACTCACAATAAAGAAATTACTTAGGTTATATGTAATTGATAGATAATCTTTAAATTAGACTATATATATATACATTTTTTTAGATTATAAAGTGAGTTATAATAATTTATGAAGTGTACTAAAGAATTTGATCGCTCTGAGTTTGAAATAAAACAATCATTTTGCAAATAATAATATAGATTAGATTATAAATGAAATATAATAATTTATGAAGTTTACTAAACACATTCATCGCTCTAACCTTAAACGTGAAAAATCAAAATTAAATAATCGTTTCGCAAATCTTATATAATAAAGTTGAGTTTTTCTCATTGGAGGGAAAAAATGCCATGTGGCATTCTCTTTTTAATAATTAAATTTTTTTTCAACTTTATTTAATGTGTTTTGGTGTTAATTGTTTTTTGGTGTTAGTTTATTTTTGTTATTGACAATTTATTACAATGATGTTTTAATTTTGGATTGAAAGTTTAATTTATTAATTTTCTTTAGATTTCATAACTCTTATGTTACATATTTTTAAATACCTTTAAAGTATTTCTTAATATTTTGTATGTCAAATAAAAATACAAAAATGGAAACTAAAGTTAAGTCTTTTCAAAAACATTTAAACATAAAATAGATACATATCCAAACTATTACTTTATGTTTGAAAACATTTAAAATATTAATTTTAGTTTTTATATATTTATTTTCATTGCTAATATATTATCTTGTAATAAAACTAATTCATTTACTAAACCGCGGTTCACCCACGGTTGATCCAGAGACCTAGTAAATCATCCGGTTCAGTGTCCGGGTCTGATGTCAAAACATTGGTTTACAGGATTTCTTTATATTTGATGTTCACGATGAAAAATAGAACCTCTACGATTCTCCTTCTTTAACGCAATCGACGTAACCGTCATATAATCAATCTATAAATTCCACTCATCCCGCTCTAATAATGTTTAGTAATTGATGGCGATTCATGTCCAAAAGACTAACATTTGATCTAATGGTATTGGCACATAAACTCTATGGTATCTTCTCATGTTACACTTTGCAAGGAAATCAATAACTTCCCTGATGCATGCTATCCGTGTTTACATTATAAAAACCGTGAACATGATTAATATACTCTTAAAACTTAACTAAACAAAAAAAGAATCATTACTTCCAATCTGAGAGAAATTTAAAAATGTTGTCTGGTTTCTAAAGTTATTTAAAATTGATGTAAACTACACACCACCATCACCATTAATTCTTTGCACCACACCAACCATTTATTGTCAAAACCATTACTAAATGCAACAAGTCAGCAAGCCCGAATGTCACAGATAGTTAGAATTTGTCTTTCTCATGATCGTTATAGATGCTAACATCTCATTTACTTATTAACAAATTGATTTTTTACTAAGAAGATTTGGCGAAATTGTTCTATTCCGGTTGAAATAGAAGTTCTCCATTTAATAGAGGAGTTTAGGAACCATTTATAATTTTTAGCTAAAAAATATATTTAGATTCATATTAAGATTCATTGATATTTTTAAATAAGGGTGGACAAACAAGAATTTTGCTATGAACACACACAAAATCTTCCATTATAACAAAACTAATATATAAAATAATTTTATGTTTCTTATTTTAAGATACATCTTTTTAAGAACCTTGAAACTAAAGTAATACATACAACTCGCACTCTATATTTTAAAAGTCAACATGGTAATTTTAAAAATATATATTAGATACTCACCAATTATTTTATCAAAAATTGACACTTCACTCTTTTTTTATAAAATTTATAAAATTTGAAATGTGTTTCATATTTCTATTATTTGAACTAAATATTTTAGTAAAAGTTTTATAATTCATATATAGTTATTTTAATAATTAATAATATAAGTATGTTCTCTATATAAAACATCAACTTTGTTTTATGTTTAAATTCCAACTAAATTAATTTTGTTATGACTATCGACTTTTTATTCTATTTTTATTAAATCGATTAGTAACAACCACTTATGCTATTCTACTTTGAACTAAACAACTTCAAACAAAGTAATGCACTACGATCACTAACCATTACAAAAAAAGATCAGAAAATATCATTTTTAATATATTTTTATTTTCATATTTAATATATTTTATTTGTTAAGACCATATAATAATTTATAAATTTATGTAAAAGTATAACATATGAACCCGGCGCGTAGTGCCGGAATATCACTAGTAATAGTATAAACTATAGATAGAGAAATATGATAGATAGCACATAATTGTTTTTATCACAAAATATCTCACAAGGGTCAAAATAACCAAAATATGTTTTACCGAAGAGGTAAAATATATTTTGGGCTATTTGCCAAATTGACTCAAAACTTAAAGTCAGACACAAAATTAACCTATATTTTTTTGGAAATTTCATTTTTTCCTATTCACCCTTCAGATTATTCACAAAATACCATTAATTTTTTTTTCAAAAATTTTTTTTTTTAGTCTCTCAACCTCATCATCTTCAAGTATTTACAAGATTGTAATTGTCATCAATACACCAACCACCATGAACAACCAATTTGAAGCTCTTAATCCACCTCAAATCGATTTACACTCCTTCTTTCTCAATTCTTATGAACTAAAACAACATCTCTTTCACTTTCACTCCATATTCATCAAAAAAATCCAAAAAATGATTCTAAAATTTTCGTGGTTCATAAAGCCATTGAAGTTTATGATTCTTGGTGGGTCACTTTTGTTTGAGATTCTGGATGCTTAGAGAAGACTTATGTGTGCTAAACAAGTTATCTCACTGATTGAAACTACGAAATCAGTTTTTTTCCAGATATGTTCGTCAAAAGACTTTCATGTAAGTCTTTTTAACACTAGAAGACTTACACTGACGTCTTTCGGTCAATGCATATGTTAGTTTTGCAATTGACTTTTATATGAGTTTTTAGAGACGATTTCTATGGAAGTTTTCCACTTTCATTTGTTAACAAAAAAACTCAAAATACCAAAGATTTAACTTTCTGCGGAAGTTTTCCGGTAAGTCGTCTAGGATCAACAAGTTAGTTTTGCATTTGACCTGATTGTGCCAGAAATTTAACTTTTACTCGACGACTTACTTGTAAGTCGTCCGAAAGAAAAATACAACTTCAATATTTTATTATAATTAGACGACTTTCATGTAAGTCGTTTCAGGTTACTTTTGCAATTGAAAAATAAAACTTAAAATTTTACTTTTTTGGAAAACTTACACGAAAGTCGTCCGGTAGACAACTTACACGAAAGTCTTCCATGATTTTATTCCAAGATTCTGGTCAAACCTTGGTTATTACAGAAGACTTTCGTGTAAGTCGTCCAAATAAAATTAAATATTTAAGTTTTATTTTTCAGTTACAAAAGTAACATGAAACGACTTACACGGAAGTCTTTATTTATAAATGGATGACTTCCTAGATGTCTAATAGAAGACAAAGTTTTATTCGTTAATGTTTAATAAACTTTTATTTTCTCTAAAACTATAAAGCATTTTTAACATTTTCTTGTTAATTCTTGTATATTAGTCAATATTGGATTTAGTGAATGAAATTTATAAATTAATTGGTTATATTTATGAGATTACAAACATTCATGTTTATTAAAGTTTCTAACTGATTTGAGAAGACTTCCATGAAAGTCTTCTTTGTTAGTTTTTGTAAACTTGTTAACTAACTTTGAAATATGTTTTTTTTTTAAATTCCAAAAGTGTTAAGTAACTTTAAAAATATCAAGTCATATGGTTTAATGTATCTTCTTAGATCATAGGATATACTTTTTAACTTTCTTGAAATTTGAAATTTCAATTTTCACTTAAAATTTGAATTTCCAGCTTAAATTTAATTTTCCGCCTAAATTTTCCGCTTTTATTTTAATTTCTCGCTTTAAATTTAAGTCTTCTGAGAATAAGTATTCCAGAAAAGTTTCCACAAGACTTCTATTGAAACTGTTATATGTTTGAACTAATATAATTTTTGATCTTTTATAAATTTCACTAAGTTTTTTTTTGTCATCATTTGACTAAGTTTTCTTGTGAAGTTAGCATATACAAAACAGTGTTGGTTTTGCACATGAGCAAGCTGTGCATTTGCACCAGGTCTTACTCTCTTTATTTATTTTTTCCTTTGTAACTTACGGTCCTATTTTTCTGATTATTTGTAAGAAAGGGTCCAGCTTTACAAATTCATATGTATATAGACCTTATAACTGATATAAAAAAAAAATTTGATTGTGCATAGGGTCCAAATATATTGTGGGCCGGGCTTTGATATAGAGTTATATAAATACATTAAGTTAGGTCAAGTCCCATATTCAAGCTATTCATAATAAAGACGAAGTTAATTCGTGGCTGGTACTCTAGCTCTTGTTCTTTGATCTTATCCGTGGAAGATGTCTATAACGGAAGCAAACACGGAGACAGAGCGCAAGACTATCTCACTCGATGATCTCACGTCTAGTGACAATCCGGGTGTTACAGTCTCTTTCTCGTTAACTAATAGTACGAACTACGATGAATGGGCAACTAAATATCTTATGGAAATGTTGACAGTACTCTCAATCAAGAAGTTTGGATCTACTGATGAAAGTATTACAGAACCTGCGGCTAGTTCTTCTACACTTGAAGTTTGGAACGGTCGATATTCCGCAGTCCGTAACTTGTTAGTTTCGATTTCACCAATCTGATGAATGATACGTCAATATATATATTATTCTTTGACGATCCTACTAGTGATTTTGCATTATTATTGACACTTAGGGTTTCTTAGCTTCTGGTTAAAAAAAAAGATACTTAGTGTTTTTAATTATTATATCTTGAATTTGTGATAACGTTTTTTTATATCAGGTTGGGTCTCTTACAAGTGTCACTTGAAGAGAGTGCAAGCATATGGAAAGATAGAATAAGCTTATTACCTGACTCCTTGCTATGTCATATACTCAGCTTTCTTACGACTAAGGAAGCTGTTTCTACAAGTGTTCTGTCTTCTAGATGGAGAGATCACTGGAAGTGGGTTCCTAGTTTAGATTTAGTGAGCTCAAATTTCCCAAGTGACAAAGTGTGTGTGGATTTCATCAACGAGTTTCTTCTAAATTTCAAGATCTTGAGTGAATTCAAGCTATGCCTAGCCCCAGATGACTCTGAAGAAGATGACTCTATTTTAGAGCTGTGCATCGATAAAGTGACCAAGCGCAAGATTCAACATTTTCAAGTCAACTATTATCGGGACATGGAGATATCCTTAACCTTTCCTATGTGTGAGACACTGGTATCCTTAAAGCTCTATTCCGTGAAGCTGAATGATTTTGAGTCTCTTTCCTTACCCTGTCTCAAGGTTATGTACTTAGAACATGTTATTTCTCCTCACAATGCGGTGCTTGATACACCGAGGCTTGAACACCTGACTGTCACAAGTTTTCGATCCAAAAGCTTCATGATAATCAAACGTATGAGTGACCATGTCAAGGTTGATATTGGTGTTTACTTTGAGCTGACGACTTTTGACTTATCTGAAAGAAATATCATCTATAATTTTCTCAACAATTTTTCAGCCGTAAAAGATATGACACTCTCATTGGATACTATTGAGGTATGTAATCAAACTGAAGACACATCTGTAATCTTTCTTCTCTTTGTGTTACGACTTACGTAACTTGTTCTCTTTGCTTGCAGTTAATCTATTGTCTCCATGACATGAACCCACTACCCAAATTTCGTGGCTTGACCCGTCTGCGTGCCACTATGTGCTTAGAGTACTCTCTTGAGTTACTGCCGTTGGTTCTTGAGAGCTGCCCAAATCTGCGACACTTGACCTTGGTAATGAATAATGACTTGCTTTAAAATTTGTAACTTCATACCCAAGAAAGGTTTTTTCTTTTTTTGTTTATTTGTTCATTAATGTTTCTGGTTTGGTTTTTGTCGATTTTTATGTTTGCAGAACTTGGTTAAGGATGATGATTTAGAGTTGGCGTTTAGTCTATCGAAAGTGCTGTCTTTTTGTTTGGTATCGTCTCTTGAATATGTTGATATTGAAAGCCCTATCACGGAGAAAGCAATTGAACAGGAAGTGGTAAGATACTTTCTAGGTAACGCGACATCACTCAAGAAGCTTGTTCTACTTTTGAATGTGTCTGATGGAGAGAAACATGACCTGGGAGTCTTGAAGCAACGCTTTGACTCTCCAAGACGTTCTAACTTGTGTCAGTTTGATGTTCTTCTCGAGGTTCAAACTTCAGATAAGATGAAGGAACTGTAAAAAAAGTGTGGGAAACTAATACAATCGTAGTACAAATTTTAATCGTTGACATGATGATTTCTTGGAATAATCACAAAAAAGCGAGTTATTTATTTATTTAAGAATCACAAGGCTTCATCTTCGTCATTCTTTGGCAACAACATGGTCTGTTTCAGATGCATAATCGTGTCTGTAAACCACAAAAAAAAAGAATTAGCATATCTACGTGTAAACAAATACCAATGGTGAAGTTTGAAACCATGATGTAAGTTACAACCAAACTATGTTCATTACTAGAAACGAGTGTTAATACAAATTCAATCTCATTGCAATGTAATTTAAAATCTTACTTTATTTTGCGGGTAAGTTGGTAAATGCCTGTTGCTGCCATAGCAAGACTAACACTAAAGAGATTCCAGTTTTTCTGCAAGAACAAAATTATTATAAACAAGTAAATCCACTATCAAATCAGTACAAGAGTAAAAGAAAAAAATGAATATATAGTGAGTCTGAAGAGTTGTCAATCCCACATTCCAAATTATCATCAAGAGTATTTAAAGGCAACAACATACCGGAGTGATTACAGTGCTGTAACGTGACCAGATGAGTCCAGTGCCTGTGATCACTGGAAAAATATAGAGCGGACAAACTGTAAGAAGACTGATACATGACGACGAACAGAGACAGGACATCATGTAAGCATAGAAGAAATGTTCAACCGATGCTCTGTCTATTGTCTAAACGACAAATCAGTCATAAACAAAATGATTTGTCTAAAAATTGGTTCAGTTGGTGTCTAGATGTCTGCTTAGACGGTGATCGGTCATAAGCAAAATGATATTTCTAAATATTGGTCTGGGCTGACGCGTAGGAGAGAGTTAATTATTTATAAAACACATATTTACTAATCCAGCTATATTTTAAACTCTGTGAAAAACTATAAGAATATTTAAACATTGAAGAAAAACCGTAAGAAGATAGAGGCATAGAGACATAATGAAAGAAATATGGGAAATTAATTACATAAACATAATAGAAAAGCTGAAAGAAGGGTATACAGAGTAAAGAAATACAGAGCCGGACACAAGAACATGAAGGATATAAGAAGAATATAATACCCATTTGCTGCGGGTATGAAAGTGTGTCTGGAGGTTTCTGAAAATCTGCAATGTTAGCAATGCTTATACCCCACTTGAACGTTGGCGCCCAGAAATGAACTGAAAGTTTTACAAAAATTAGTTTACAGTTCAGGTTCTTTCTCTACTTTGATCAAGATAACTAATATATGCACTTTCTTGATTAAAATTAGAATCCATTGGAGAAAACAACACGATTTCGATGTTGCACATCCATATAGAAACGTTTTATTAGAAAATGGCAACACCCATTTTCTTGGAGGAAAATCTGAATCAAAACTCAGGGTATCTTCGTGATATCATCAAACCCCACTTTGAAGAAAATCAAAATTTCTTATATAATATATCATCAGATTCAAAAGTATGAATTGATGCAGAGAGAAACTCGTCATAAGGCAAAATCAAGAAATATGTGTTGCTTAATAATGAAGAATTCGGTGATCAAAGTTTCAAAGCGCAAGAAGCGAAAGAGTCAACGTTATAAGAACAAGTAAAGTAATTCGAATTTGACATACTTGTCTTAGGTCCTGCTGGATGATTCCAGAGAGCTTGAAGCTTCGTCGCTGACATTTGATTTTCTCTGTAGGTTCCTCAACGTTCTCTCAAGAAATCGTCTAGCCAATCTATTCTTATTAGGCTCAGACATTTGACAAAACTGGGCTTAACTATAGTGACATGTATTAGCAGAATAATTCGCAAAATAATATTACTCCCTCCATTTTATATTACTTGTCATTCTAGCTTTATAAAAAAAAATTTAATTTTATATAGTTTCAAAGTAAAAATACTATTACCAATACATCTAAACCAATAGAAAAGTAGAGTAGAGAATATTGTCAATAAAATTTTGCATTAAAAACAAAAAACGACACTTATTTTGAAACAAAAATTATACTTTAAAACGACAAATTATTCGAAACGGAGGGAGTATTTTATTAAAAGAAACTACATATGAAAGGAATAACTTTGACTAGTAAGCCTTTACCTCAATCAGTTAAAAGTAAATTCCCATGTTATCATTTTATTACGTTTTTCCTAATGGATAGAGTGTACATTTGCCGATAATAATATAGAGTCTTACCGTTCTAGTGTTCTCTGTGAGCTTATAATTATCTCAAAGTCTAGTGTTTTTCGAGGGAAGAGTCCTAGTTAAGGTAAATACGGAGCTAATATTTGTGAATTATTTTGTATTTATGGATATTTAATTTATTTTTGTTTTGGAAAAAAAAATAGAGATTAGATATCCGATTTTTTGAATATCCAAAAATATACATTTTGTAAATATTTAAGGCTATCTCATCTATTTTGTTCAATAACAAATTAATATATAAAACATTATTCAAGTTTTTTTCAAAAAATATTTTTACATAATATAAAATAAAATTATATGTCTCTTAAATTTTTAAAATTATTTATTTTAATAAACACAAAAGTTAATAAAAATGATCTTTTATAAAGATGTTATATTCCTTTCTTAATTTTGAAGATTTTATATGTTATTTTAAAATAAAATTAATAAAATTATATGGTAAACAATAATTATATAAATCATATATTTAAAACTCTATATTTAGTTGTAGATATATATCTAATTGCATAAAAACCTGAGTGGAGCGGATATCCATCTCTGAAATTTTTATTATTTGCGATTTAATACATTTTAACAGATATTAGTTTTTACTATTTGTTTTACTCCAAAAAAACATGGATATATAAAATCGGATCGATTTGAAATTAATAACGAATTAAATAAAATTTAACAAATAAAATGTTCAGTCTTAGTCCTAGGTTAGTAAGTTATTGCTTAGAACAGCTCAATTGGTCAATTACCCCAAAAGTGTATTTAATTTTTTAAAAAATATTAATACTATAATGTACTTTTGTTAAATTATTAAAATTTATTTTGTTTATTTATTATCCATCAGTCATACACTACCACGTGCATGTGAAGGTTTAGCAAAGTATCCGAGAGAACTCTCTTATCCAATACTTTCACATTTTCTCTTTTTTTATTAAGGCAAAAGAGTTAGATACTGGGTTAGAATCCATCAATAGTGTTACCCTTAGATACTTATGTAAAAATTTAGATAGTTTGTGGTATCTTAGATTTAAAGTTGGTAGAGTGGCTGAGGTTTATATACAGTAGAAGCTCTATAAATTAATATTCGATAAATTAATAAATACTATAAATTAATAATTTTCTCTGGTTCCAAGTTAGTTCGATTCAAAATATGATACAAATCGATAAGAAATAAAATAATATTTTTAGAAAATCCTATGTAAATATATGTTCACAATGAAATTACAAATTAATAATTTATATGTGTACACATTTTATATAAGTATGAATCAACTGTTATAATGTTGTTTTTTAATTTTACAATGGAATTATTTTATAATATATTTTGATGAGATTTAGTAAAATTATATCTAAAACCATATTTAAATTCAACGAAACATATTTTATATACAACAAATAATATATTAAAACTAATATAAATGTCGAGTTCAAAAACAAACTAATTAGTGTATATACACTAAAAATCAAATATTTTCTCATTGTAGATAAAAATATATCTTTAAATTGAAAAGTCTAATTTTTTTTTATAAATTAATAAATTTATAAATTGATAAAATGTCGTAGTCCCAAAATTATTAATTTATAGATTTTTTTAGTGGAAGTGTTATAAGTATTTAATTTAAACCCCCAAAATATGTTAGATTTCCTAATTTCATTAGTTGACAAATTGACGATGTTATGTACAGTGGAGGAAGATATCAAAAGCTGAACACAAGAACTAGTTTTCGTGAGAAATTAAATCTTGTCTAGTACAGGAGCAAAGACAAAGAAGGAAAATACGTGTTGTAATGACAACTAGGATAAAACTCGCGTCTTGCGCTAGATGAAGTTGTTATTTTTATATGTTTTAGAGAATGAAACAATAGTTCTGTTTCATTTGATTATGGGTGTTAAATCCGGATATTGGTTTGGTTTTAGTTCGGTTTAATTTTTTTCGGTTTTCGGTATTTCAGTTAGTAAAATATAAATACTATTATAAATCCAAATTTACTTCGGTTCGGTTCGGTTATATACCGTCGGTTTTTGGTTTATTCGGTTTTATACCACGAAACATAATTATTTAGTTTCAGATCATATTACATATTATACGAATTTTAGAGTCAAGTTGTCTAAAAGTCATTTATTAAAAAATATATATATTTAAATAAAAGAATAAAAAATGCTTCTATCATCTAATAAAAAAAATCAAATCTATAATTAATATCAAAATTCTAAATTTTGAAAATAAAAATAGAAAACAAAACAGAAGCACGAAATAAAAGTTTTCCTATTCTTCCATATTTAGTGTTCATCAAATTCATATGTCTCCGATTGAACACAACTATGTTTGTTTAAAGATAAAAAAAAGTTGTAAAAGAATTTCAACTAATTGTTTTCTATCAAATTTATAATCTTTATTTCAATTTAGTCAATGTTAAAATAAAGCAAAGAGATCAAAAAGAAGACTAAGAAAATAAGAAGCCTCAGTTGCTGTGAATTGTTACTTAATTATAGTTCAAGTGATTTACAAAATTATAATTATAGTTCAACTTATATAACAAATAGATATACATGCGTTGTTATAGATATATACATATTTACATGTTTCTACTTTTGATCGGTTTTGTTCGGTTTAATCGGTTATAAACCAAACCATATCTAAATCCTACGGTTTTTATAAAATCACATTCATTCAGTTTGTATGGTATATACCAAACAAAATCATATTATCTATATCTGTTCGGTTCGGTTTGGTACTATTCAGTTTTAGCATATTGAACAGCCTTAATTTAAATATTAGTTGGTTTTGGGTTATTTTTTATCATGTCTTAATATTCTATTGTTGAATTAGATTTTAAATTCATATTTTCTTGGAACCTTACATATGAGTTTTATATTAAAAACAAAATATAAAGAACATAGTGTGAACACATTTATGTAGAGATTGAAAACATTTATGTAGAGTGTGAATGTTCATTCTAAAATCATTTTGAGATTGACATATGTCCATTATAGTATTAACACATTTCTTAGAATGCTTCTCCTTTAAAATATAGGAGATTTAGAATTTATGCATCCATCTGAAGCAAAAGTCATTCGACTGCGGAAGACCTTGAATGCTAACAAGAATCATCATTATCATCATCATTGTGGGATTTCGAGTCAAACCATTTAGTTGAAGACTGCAACATATCATCAAAAGAATGAGGAAAATGGGAACACATGTAAAATATCAGACCGTCGATTCTTATTTGGACACAATTTCAATTCCATCAGTTTGTAGAAAATCTGAACCTCCGGTAAGATATAGAACATTCGGATGAGCTGATCGATGCTCAATGATGTGAAATGTTACAACATTTGAGAATCAACAGAGAGCTGGTAGCTTAGAATAGTAATACCGATAATAGCAAAGACATGGTACAAAAGACCGATTTACACAGAAATTTTAATTGGTCGGTTACTAGTGAAATCCCAAATTATTTGCCATTATATATAACATATTCTGTTTACGTAAATGGACAGACTAGTTTCATACTAAAACAGGTTATACTTGTTAATAACTCGGATGCAAATAAAAGCTAGGTCTTGGCCTTAGATCATAACCTAGATATAGGATACTGTTGTATCTTTTTTTTATCAAAGGATATTGTTGTATCTTTCAGAACCAGTTTTAAGATAAAACAAGTGAGATTTAGGGGACTACCCCAAATGGAGACCCAAATTAGAGAATTACCTATGATTTGAAAGAAGGTAATTGCATCATACCATTTGTACATCAAGAGGATGCAAATACCTTCACTCTCTTTCTATTCAATCTAAACTTCGTACTCTCTTTCCTGACATTCTTTTTCCTCCAACCCCACCTCTTTCTCACACTCCACCTCTTTCTTTCTACACCATCTTTCCTCTTACATTTTCTTTTCACCTATAAATTCTATGTGTAATTTGTTCTTATTTTTCATAATACAATTTTTACACAAAATTTAGTGGAGAATTCTAATTTCTATACAAATTTATAGCTCTTTTAACTCTGATTTTTTTTTAGTCTCAAACTTCTGTTGTTCTCTTCCTTTTCTTTATCTCGTCTTTACCACCACTTCTTAATATTTGAAGCTTCTCTTCTTCTTTTTTTTCAAAATTTAGAACCAATAAATATTTAATAGAGATTGTAACAAAAATTAGAAACATAAAATTCCTACAAGCAACTAAACAATAAACCATATTTAATTATGTATTCATAAATAACTTAGTTCATAACACATTAGCCAAAATAATTAGCATCAGCTGATAAGCCATTTGTTAGGTGTTACAATAATTGTTTACTAATACATTGTTTTGTTACATGTAACCTGGAATAGTGCCGAATAATAAATATTCACTATTTTGTATAGTATTTACGTTGTGGTCTACACCTTCATCCAGGGCCGGTCCAAACATTGAAAATTTTCTATAAGGCCTTAAGCTAATGTAAAAAATATCCAAGTAAAAATAAGTTGTAATGTAAAATTTTGAAAAATGGCCCGTATGCCCTAATCAGCCGCTTATGCTGCCTATCCTATGGGCCGGGCCTGCCTTCATCTCATGCTTTGCATCATATCGAGAATATATAGTGACTTATCTAATGACCACTACTTTGTAACAAAGTTTGTAGCAGTTAACAAAATATGTATCAGTTAACAACACTTATTTTATAACCTATTTTGTAATATTATTTAATAGTTAATAAAACATGTATCATCTAATAACAATTTCTTAGCGGCTAACCAAACATATATCTTGATCGACGATTTCATGACCATGACCACCACAATGGAAGATCTGAAGTTCCTTCGCTGTGTTTCACAAACTCATCAGTGACAACGATTAACTCTACCATGTCAGATCAAGACCTCTTTGCATAAAATCCCTAGTTACAGTGTCAATAAAATCCGGAAACAGTCGCCTCCACACAAATACCATCGCTTTGGTACAGATTGTCTACCATAGATTGAGGAGCTCATCATTTTGGTAGTATTAGAATCATTATGCGATGATGTTTTTGAAATGGACGAGATGGTGAAGACTTTAGTGAATTGGATAAAAATTTGTATAACTTAAAATTAAGATGTTTCGTACTTAAAGATGAGGAAAATGAATCACATCATAGTTCATGGTGAATGAAACTTTGAAGAGGGATACAATTTATAAAAATGTAGCATTTAATTATAAAATACAGAGAAATGAAAGGAAAAAAAAAGAGAGCTTGGAGTAGAAAGAAACTACAAGGGGGGAAAAAGTTAAATTTTTTTTTTAATCTGATACATATAAAACTACCAATAGGTAAGTAAGATATCAGAGTGTCTGGAACAGCTAGAGATAGGCCTGGGCGTTCGGGTTCTCGTTGGCATTCAGGTAGGGTTTTTCGGATTTTCGAATTTTTGGGTTTATGCTCATAAGTCCCATAGTAAAATTTCATTAGTACGGGTCGGGTTCGGATAATAACACTTCGGGTTCGGTTAAAAATTATATTGCGTCCTAAAACCCATAAAGTAACCATATATCATTCGGGTTCGGGTTTATACCGGTTCGGTTCGGATATAACCAAAGTAAAACAACAAAAACTTAAAGAAAAACATAAAGAAAAACAACTAAATTAATAAAAACTAATCTATCACACATAAAATTGCTAAAATAACAATAAAATGTTAAATCTAGGATGAAAACATATATTATTTGTAAACAATATACATTATATTATAGAGAGTAGACTTGTTATTGTAATGAACAAATTATAAATTACTTATTTATAACTAATTGTGTACTTAAAATATTTTTAATATTGTTAATATTTATTATTATATATCATATTACCACGAATATTAAATTTAATAACTAAAATACTTATATATATATATATATTATATATATTTCAAAATATTTATATTTACTATTAGTTTTGGATTTTTCGGGTTACCCGTTCGGGTTCGGATATTTTTTATACCACCCTACAAGACCCGTTCGGGTATTTTTACATTTCGGGTCGGATAACGGGTCGGGTTTTTCGGTTCGGGTTCGGTTCGGATTTCGGGTTCCGGATTTTATTCTCAGGCCTAGCTAGAGATACAAGGAAGCTAAAGTAGAAGTAAAATTTGAATGGAAAATGGATTAGAAAAATTGAAGGCAATATCCTAATATGGTTGGCACTTGGATGTATAAACTTCAATTATCTCATAAACAATATATAGTAATATAGACTATAGTGACAAGGTTTTGTGAGATAATTGACGTTAGGAGAAGAACCATCCAAATAACTAGGCGAACACCTAAATAACATTTTGAAGGGATTGTTCTTCAGAGCAGGTTTTGCAGTTTTAGGGGTTATAAAAAATTAATTTAGTAAAAAGTTCATATGATTTTTTACATTCTAAAGCTTATATATATGTAATTTTTTTTTCTAAATTTTAAGGGTTATAAACCAGTGCTTGGATAACCTGTGCTCTGGACTGCTCCTGCTATTTCTACTTGCCATTCAAATTTCGTTGTAAAAAAGGTTCTTCGGAAATTTTCTTAAAATATTTTTGTGTGGGGAAAAGAGATAAGAGAATTTATGTGAGACGTTGGATCTGTCGACCCATGATAAATAATGGAGGGGGCATATGAATCCTGATGAAGGACTGTGAATGTGAGGGAATTAAAGTTTGAAATTGAATTTGCATGCTCTTCTCTAAATCTTTTTCTTTGAACCATAAAAAATCTTCTTTGGTTAGTACTTAGTAGCATACCCACAACCTTTTTCTTTAGAGTGAGCACTAGGCCTGGACATAAAATCCGGAACCCGAAATCCGAACCGAACCCGAACTGAAAAACCCGACCCGTTATCGGCCCGAAATGTAAAAATACCTGAACGGGTCTTGTAGGGTGGTATAACAAATATCCAAACCCGAAGTGTTATTAACCGAACCCGAACGAGTAACCCGAAAAACCCGAAACTAATAGTAAATATAAACATTTTGAAATATATATATATATATGTAAGTATTTTAGTTATTAAATTTAATATTCGTGGTAATATGATATATAATAATAAATATTAACAATATTAAAAATATTTTAAGTACACAATTAGTTATAAATAAGTAATTTATAATTTGTTCATTACAATAACAAGTCTACTCTCTATAATATAATGTATATTGTTTACAAATAATATATGTTTTCATCCTAGATTTAACATTTTATTGTTATTTTTAGTAATTTTATGTGTGATAGATTAATTTTTATTAATTTAGTTGTTTTTCTTTATGTTTTTCTTTAAGTTTTTGTTGTTTTACTTTGGTTATATCCGAACCGAACCGATATAAACCCGAACCCGAATGATATATGGTTACTTTATGGGTTTTAGGACGCAATATAATTTTTAACCGAACCCGAAATATTATTATCCGAACCCGACCCGTACTAATGAAATTTTACTATGGGACCTATGAGCATAAACCCGAAAATCCGAAAATCCGAAAAACCCGATCCAAATGCCAACGGGTACCCGAACGTCCAGGCCTAGTGAGCACCCCACACCTTTTATAAGAATAAATTATAATATGTATATGGTGTTGGTAACATCTTGACACCAGCATAAATGTGATATAAATGAACACATGCGGAGATAACTCTTTATTATATTAAGAATTTAAATTCGAAGTCGTTGACATATTGTTGAATTTTCTAAAAAAACAAGTTACATGTTATATCAACACAACGCTTAACTTTATATATAGTTCACTTTTGCTAAATTAATATATGTCATCTAGTCAATTTAAAATCTAAATTTAGTTTCTTCATCGAGTTCTTTGGGTGATCTTATATATAAAAACAATCATTTTCAGCATGTAATTAATTTTTATAAAATAGATTGTATAATAATTTGACAGTAATAAGAGCAGCCGCAACGGAAGCTCACAACAATCCTTAGCGATTAATCATAAGTGTATTAGATTAGAATAATATTAATATTATTATAGGCAAATGCTCTAAGGATCAGTCCTTAAATAAAGAATTTAAGGATTCAATCATTAGTTCCTCCACTTGATGTCAAACAATTTTTTTTTTTTGAATTATACAGAGGTATTCTGGCCCCACCGAAGTGGTCCAGACTAGTCACGTGTTGCCACATGTCGGTCATCTGTCCCTGGCGATGCCGAAATGTTAATTTCCCAGTGGCCGGGATTCGAACCCAGGTGGCGGAACTCACAGCTGTGAACCCTTTACCAACTGAGCTAGAAGCTCCCTCCACTCGATGTCAAACAATTGGAATCCATATAGTCTCTTGTTGTAAAAGCATACTCGTATGTGGATGCCTGATTATATATGTCAAATCATTTTCAAAATAGACTAACAAGTGCACATAACAACACTAATCGAAATATCATGGTTGGGACCATTTTTAGGATATTAATTTTTGTGTCGACGAGATTCAAATCAGTCATGATAAAAGTGATTCTATCAGAAAAAAGAAACATCAACATTATTAATCTACGATTCCATTCAAAATAAATAACGGGTATAATTTAAAACGCTACAATATAAAGGGGTAGTTTCGAATAATCATTAAACGTGGGGGCATAAAAGTAAACATATTACATTTACGAATATGTGGGCCTTTGTGTGGCACATGAACCAATCAAAACCTCTTGGAAACCTCTTCGTCGAAGTTTCGTTTTGTTAAAAAGAATTAAAAAAAATCGCGACTAAAAAAACATACAAGGGGTAAAGCTGTCATTTCGTGTACGTCACTCTCCTTTCTTTCTCTTACATCTTCACTGCCACTCAAAACACTTTAACACACTGCTACACATTCTCTCCCTTACCAAATCCCACACCCAGACTAGAGAGAGAAACAATAAAAAAAACTCTCTACATTTCTCCTCTCTCTCTCTTTCTCTCTCTTTCTCTAACAATGGCGAGTCGATTACAATCCCATCAGCTTCCAAGCGGACTCTACGTTTCAGGCAAACTCGAGCAACCCAAAGAGACACGACCACCGACAATGGCGGCTCGTGCTATGCCTTACACCGGCGGCGATATCAAGAAATCCGGCGAGCTCGGAAGGATGTTCGACATCTCCTTCGCTGATCCCACTTCGTTCCACGGCGGCGGAACAGCCAGACCGCCGCCGACACGTGTCCACTCCTCCTCCGCATCTTCTTCGAACCCCAACAGTGGACCCGTCCGATCCGGATCCCAATCGGGTCCAGTTAGAAAGTCCTCAGGTCCTCTCTCCCAGCTTCAACCAACCGGTTTAATCACCTCCGGGCCGCTAAATTCCTCGGGTCAAATCGGGTCCGGGTCAAGGAGGTCAGGTCCGTTGGATCATCATCACCAAACGAGTAATCTAAGGCCGTCGACCAAACCCAAATACGGATCTGCTGTTACGGTTTTGAACTCTGACCCGGTTCGGGTCGGGTTCAAAGTACCAAGGGCTCTGATTTGGGCGGTTGTTGTAGTTGCAGTGACTGCGTTACTAATTGGAACGTTCTTAGCAGTTGCGGTGAAGAAGCCATTGATTATTGTGGCGATTGCGGCGGCGATTTTTCCGGCCGCCGTAGTTTTTGTGTGGAACTGTGTCTGGAGAAGAAGAGGGTTGTTGGGTTTCATCAAGAACCATCCAAATGCTGTTCTTAGAGGCGCCATTGATGGACAGTTAATCAAGGTTACAGGAGTAAGTTTTCTTCTGTAGTTCAACTTCTTTGGGTCTTTCTAATTATAGTTAAGGACTTGATCTTTGTACCAACTTGTTTCCGTCTTCGGTTAGCTAATTGGTTATGTACTAATTAAAACAAAAGTTAATTGATCAGCTGGTTAGTTAGAATGTCATACTCATTGCCATTTTAGTCATCATTGGCTTAGTTTAGTGAGACTAAACTTAGCTTAAGACAATCCCACTTGAGGATACATTACTCTTCTTGATATATTGTAATAATTCAAATGGTCTTTTGAGTGGTCAGTGCTGTATTTGAATGATCGGTTACGTTTATGTTTTCAGGTTGTAACATGTGGAAGTACCCCGCTTGAGTCTTCATACCAAAAGATACCGAGATGTGTTTACGTATCTACAGAGTTGCATGAGCACAAAGGGTGGTCATGGGGATCTAGACATGCCGAGGTTTTCAGATTCTTTTTTTTTTTAATTTCTAATAGTAATCTCATCCAAGTGTTCTATCTTAATATTTGTGCTGATCATTGTGTGTATTATTTGTTTATGTGGCAGAGATATGTTTCGGATTTTTACATCTCTGACTTTCAATCTGGATTGAGAGCACTTGTTAAAGCTGGATACGGATCAAAAGTTTCTCCGTTTGTCGTACCGGAGACAGTAGCTAATGTAACCTCACAGACTAAGGATTTATCTCCAAGCTTTCTACAATGGTTGGCGGATCGTAGCCTTTCCAACGATAGCCGTGCCATGCGTCTCAAAGAAGGGTATGCTTTTATTTACACATTGCATCTTTTAGATTGGAAGTGTGATTTTCACCTAATTGTAAATCTTGAAACTTCACCGAAATTATGACCTTTGAAAAATGAAACAATTCAAGCATTGACTTTTACCTCTAACAGAGTAAAGTGCATATAAGTCGGTCAACCATAAACCTCCGGTGCTTTTAACCCTTCAAATTTCAGAAAGAGTGACAAAGTACATGGCTTTTTTTCAAAGGAAGAATCTTGTGCTTTTAGCCCTTTTGAGAACCAAAGAAGAAAGAAATTGTAAAAGTTAATAGCTTTAATTCAAAGGAAGAATCTTCCTGGTACTTTTAACCCTTTTTAGAACAGAGATATTGTCAAAGTAAATAGCTTTAGTTCAAAGCAAGAATCTTCTGGTGCTTTTAACCACTTTTTAGAACAAAAACATTGTTAAAGTGCATAGCTTTACCTCAAAAGAATGGTCTTTCTATTTGCTCTCTCACATATAAATAATTAACATGTATTTCATTTCTTGCGATTTTTAATGATTTTAATAATGAATTTGTTGATCAGATACATAAAAGAAGGGAGCACCGTAAGTGTGATGGGAATGGTGAGGCGTCATGACAACGTTCTGATGATCATTCCTCCTGCAGAATCAGTCGCCACTGGCTGCAAATGGTGGCATTGCCTCTTCCCAGCTTATGTGGAAGGCCTTATCATTACATGTGACGAGAATCAGAATGTTGATGTCGTTCCTGTCTGAAATTCATATACATAATTACGTATGCTTTGCTTATCTATTATATTCTGTAGATCCTATATATATATATATGTTGTATAGCCAAGAATTAGGCCCTAAGAGAGAAAATATGAAAAAGGAAACCATGTAATGTCATCATATGAGTTTTTTTTGCCTCTTTTGATGGGGTTATGTTCTGTGTACGTTATAAGCTTCAAATGTAAATTTGAATTTCTCTAGCATTTCACTAACTATAGGCAACTAGGATACTTTTGGGGCATCAATATGAATTACCCTTGTGTTTTGACACACTGGTGTGGTGTTTTCCAAAGATCATATGACGCTCAAATCACTATTTTGGGAACGACAATTGGTCCAAACACAATGAAAATATTAGTCTCTGATAATGGTATTTTCAGAACAAGCAGGTGTAATATATAGAGTTATTTTCATTATAGAGCACTTTTAAGTTTTTTATTACATAATGAGGCAGTTTATACTACCAAGGTAGTTTTTTCTAACTATTTCTCTTTTTTCTAAATGAACTAGTTAGTGTGCAACTAATTCTTTGTTAACCAATTCAACTTCTGTTTTTTGCCGACAATGAATCACATATATTTTTATAAAATAAAATAAAGTAGGTCCATGTACCTTCTTCTTCATTTTTTCCTATTCAGTTCTTTATTCTTCTTTTTGTAAAGTGAATATTGTTTTTCCAAAAGATTTTTTCCAGAAAATATGTTCATAATCAGTGTCTTTATTATTCAATCTATCTTTTGAGATCTGTGAAGGTATAGTTCTGAAATATATATTAGATGTCCAACATGTTGTAAAGCTGTGTACATTCGTTAGTGTACATGTGTACATTAAAAGTTGGTGATCTATTTCAACGTGTGTATAAATGTGTACAATCGTGGTCGTGTACACATGTGTACATTCGTGGTTATGTACATGTGTACAACTGTGGTTATGTAGAATATTATATATTTATTATGTAGAGATATGTTCGAAACATGTTTATTGCATATCAATTACAAGGTGTACATGAAAATTGTGGTGTACACCTATTTTCATGTACATCATATTTAGTTTGTATTTTATTATGTATTTTGATTTTTAGTAAGTTACCGTCAGTTCACCTACTCGTGTACAACTTCTTCACATATACTAGTTTATTTTCTAAGTACACGTGGACATGTCATAAAGTGTACACAAAATAACCAACAAACTCTTTGATTATTCATTCCAGTACTTCTTCGTAATTGCACAATGATCCATGTTTTTATTGCTTTCATTTTTACTTCTAAATTTTCAAAGCTAATAAAATGTAGTTTATGCTAATAGAGTTTCTTTTCTTGTGTGTCACATGTACACCGGTATATATACATGTTTACTTATGTGTATGTGTACATGTTTACTTGTGTACATGTGCACATGTGTATATTATTGAACTAATGTACAAATAGAATATAAGATTAAGATATAATTTTGTTTGATTTGTGTGGTTTCTTAACCTTGTACAAATGTGTATATATATGTTCACATGTGTATATGTATATAGTTTTTCAGCGATGTACGAGTAGAATACGACACTGAATTATGAGTTTAGTAACTATGTATATATATATATATATACATTACATTCAAATTGTACATGTGTACACCCTTCTATGTACACATTTATATATATATATATATATATATATATATATATATACACATTACATTCAAATTGTACATGTGTACACCCTTGCGTGTACACTCCGAACTGAAGTTAATGTACATATATATATATATATAGTTAATGTATAAATGTGTATATATATATATATATATATATATATATATATATATATATATATATAAATGTGTATATTAACTTCAGTTCGGGGTGTACATGGAACTGAAGTTAATGTACATATGCAACATTAATGAAATTGTGCGTACATTAACTTCAGTTCGGAGTGTACATGGAAGGGTGTACACATGTACAATTTGAGTGTAATGTACACACGATTTCATTAATGTTGCATAATTACGAAAATGACATTATCTCCTTCCTTAGTCATTGTCGTCCAAAAACTCTAATCTCCGCCTATCTCGTCTATTTTCACGATTCTTTATATTTTCAACTTATTTCTTGATGTATTTTTACCCAGATGTGATAGTTTTCAGTCTTAAATCATGGATTTAATCTTAAAAGCACGATCCGAGATGGAGCGGTTATGGGCTTGAGACGTGGAGAAGCTAATGTTGACGAGACGGGACGAAAAACAATGACCACCGGTGGACGAGACCTAAGATCGACAACATCTTGGACGGAAGAGCTGAGGATATAGAGGAGGAGAAAAATTAGAACTTATTTTCATTATTTGTTTAGGAACATAGATGTGATGCTAACAGAAAATATGAAAGGTATGTTGTATGAGTTCTGGAAAAAAAAGGAAGAAAAAAAATATATGGATAAAATCAAAAAGGGAGAGAGAAAGACGTTAGGACGCAAAAGTCTTTTAAAAATTTAGTTGGTCAACTTCCTGGTTAGTTAACTCATTTAGTTAGAAAATAGATAGAAAGTGGGTTTAGTTAAAAGAAACTGCTTTAATAGCAGAAACTGTCTCATAGTGTTATAAAAAACATGAAACTGTCTCTAAATGTAATTGTTTCTAATATATATGCTGCAACACTCATTTGTGATTTAAAGTTTTATCATTTCATTACCTATGGAGCTTACATAAACCTATAATCAAATCAGTTACCCAATTCCTCAGATAGTTTAATACTATCTAATAATCTATGCAGCTTCCTTCATGAATGGAACATGATAGATAGTAGAAGAATATTTTTTAATATGGTCATGTTTTCTCTTTTCATAATAGATGAGTTATATTTTGTTTGGTATTCTAGAGTATTTTCTTAGAATAATTATAAATTAATTCAAGGATCTATGGTGATAGATTTATATAGCCAGGACGACTAGAAGAGACAAATGGTGTCCCATCATGAATGCTTTATTCTTTAAAGTTCTCGACCTTTCTTCTTCCCTTGGTAATTACGGCTTCTCGTAAATCAAGAAACACTAATGATGTTTCAAATTTAACAGTAAACGAAATAATGTTAAAATGTAAAATGCCAAAATATTTATTTATGCATGCAAAGTGCCATCGTGGCTGCTTCATATGCCATCGTTGAAAATCTAAAGAAAATCAAATTCTATTTACAATATTTTCTTAGTATTGTTGAAACTACAAATCACACTACACAATTCTCTTTAACCTTTCACCTTCGTCTTACATTAAGTAGACTGATAAGCAAGATTTGCACTGTTCATCGTCGTTTGTCTTTGTTACTTTTAAAGAGTTGCTTCCTTCTTATCATTTGGTTTTCCTTGTAAGTCAAGTTACGTCTTTGTGTTGCTACTGCGAACTACGAACATAACTAACGTTTCTCTTTTGTTATTATGTCGCAGAAAGATTCTAAAACATGGAGAGGGAAGAGAACAAAAGTCTAGTTAATGAAGTCTTCTCTTGGTCAATCCAGAAGATTCTAAACAAAGACATCTTCAAGGAACGTATAAGGACGATACCAGACAAGTTCTGGTCCGTTGGCGAGTACCTCAACTGCTTTGTTCCTCATCTACTAGAGGAAACACGAACAGAGTTGTGCTCAAGCTTGGGAACTTTGTCGAAAGCGCCTGTCTTCTACATACAATCCTTGGAGGCAAGAAGAATCAAAGAAACTAGTAGAAGATCAAATCATTTCAATATATCACTGAATGTTGGAGGAAAGAGTGCAATGTATGAGCCAAAATGTGGAGACCTCATAGCTCTCACAGAAGCAGGAAGGCCAAGAAGCATTAATGACTTGAACCCACTGGTTCTTGCATATGTGTTCTCTGTTGAAGATGAGACACACTTCTCTGTTCACTCGTCTTCATACATATCCATTGATGAGAGGTTTCCATTTGGCTCTGGTGTTTTTCTCATGACTTTGACAACTAACACTCGTATCTGGAAAGCTTTGCACAACGAAGGTGCTAACTTGAGTCTCATCAAAAGTGTTCTTCAGGCTAATTCAGAGGTATGTAATAAAAATAACATTGTCTTGGACACCAAGTTATTATTTGGTATATTGATAAAATATATCTCTTTGTTCAGTTTTTCTTGAGTTTAAATTAAAGTTCGAACTATATTTATAAAATACAACGAACATTTGCCACCTTTTATAACATATTTTTTACCTTTTTTTTACTCTTATCTTTAATTGTGAGTCATTTGCCTCTATTTTATAACATGTTGTAACTTCTTTTTTTTACTCATCTTTTGTAATTTAGGATACAGAGCACTCTACTTCTTCTAGGACTTGGGGGAATAATGTAACGGATATAATACGTTCAACGAACTTAAACTCATCTCAAGAATCTGCAATTTTGAGTTGCTTGGAGACAAGGAGTTTTAGTGAGAAGACGAGTGTGAAACTGATATGGGGACCACCTGGTACAGGCAAGACAAAGACGGTCGCCACTCTTCTCTTTGCCCTTCTCAACTTAGGTTGCAAAACAGTTGTGTGCGCTCCAACAAACACTGCTGTGGTTGGAGTTGCATCGAGGCTCTTGGCATTGATTAAGGAATCTTGTTCATCAGACCATTCTACGTACGGGTTAGGGAATATTGTCTTAGCTGGAAACCGAGTCAGGATGGGGATAGACAGCAAGAACAATAATCTCCTCGATGTGTTTCTCGATCATCGGATCGGTAAGTTGAGTAAACTGTCAGTGTCATTGACTGGATGGGAACTGAGTTTGAGTTCTGTCATAGATTTTCTTGAGAAGGCCGAGTCTAACTACAAGACATATGTCTTGTCAAGTGAAAGGAAGAAGAAAGTTGAAGATAATAGAAGCATTCTCGAATCATTTGGAGAGTTTGTGAAGAAGATGTTTTATGGATCTAGCCAAGATGAGTTGGATAAGAAGAAAGAAAAGATTCTTACATTTGGAGAGTTTATAAAGAAAGAGTTCCATAACTTAAGCCAAGAATTGGTTAAGAAGATGGATCTTATGGTGGATACGTACACACATCTGCCTAAGTCTTTTATATCATCTAATGATGTGAAGAACATTATCTCAGCCCGTCAAGCTCTTCATCATGCTAGGGCTTTCCTTAAGAAGAATTCATCCAGACATGACTTTGAGATTAGAAGGTTCGTATTTGAATGCCTCCAGCCTCTACGTTTACTTCCAAAGTGTTTTAGGATTCCAACCTTGTTGGAAACCGAGGACGGAATGAGATTTTGCCTGCAAAATGCATGCATAATCTTCTGCACTGCCTCGGGTGCTTCTCAAATGAGTGCTGAAAGGACAGGACCCATAGAAATGCTTGTGGTTGACGAGGCAGCTCAACTTAAAGAATGTGAATCAGTTGCTGCGTTGCAACTTCAGGGCCTGCGCCATGTTGTTCTAATAGGAGATGAGCTTCAGCTACCAGCAATGGTGCAAAGCGAGGTACTCTCTTTCATTTTTATTCCAAGCAATATATATAGACATTTTACTTTTAATTTTTATTCCAAGCAATATATACATATAGACTTATGACTATGTTTACATTCACACAACACTAATTATTTTATACAAAAAACATTTCATATGATTGTATTATGAATATTACTATCAATGTAGGTATGTGAGAAGGCTAAGTTTGGGAGAAGCTTGTTTGAGAGATTGGTATTGCTTGGCCACAACAAACACTTGCTTGATGTTCAGTACCGTATGCATCCTTCTATTAGTCTTTTCCCCAACATGGAGTTTTATGATGGGAAGATCTCTGATGCTGCCATTGTTAAAGAAAGTGTCTATCAAAAGAGGTTTCTTCAAGGGAACATGTTTGGTTCTTTCTCGTTTATCAACGTGGGACTTGGGAAAGAAGAGTTTGGTGATGGGAATAGTCCTAAGAACATGGTTGAAGTCGCTGTGATTTCTGAGATTATATCCAATCTTTTCAAAGGTATATATATACATATCATTTTATTTACATATATATATCATCAAGTATCAACAGTAACGTATTCTTTCTTTTTGAAACAGCGTCAAGTGAGACGAAGACAAAGATGAGCGTTGGGGTTATTTCACCTTATAAAGGTCAGATTAGAGCAATTCAAGAGAGGGTCGGAGATAAGTACAACTCCGTATCAGATCACCTTTTCACTTTGAATGTTCGGTCGGTTGACGGGTTCCAAGGAGGAGAAGAAGATGTGATTATCATATCAACCGTGAGAAGCAACGGTAATGGGAAAATAGGTTTCCTCAGTAACCGTCAAAGAGCTAACGTAGCACTCACTCGTGCAAAGCACTGTTTGTGGGTGGTTGGAAACCAGAGGACTCTAACCATGAGTGGTTCTGTTTGGACAAAGCTCATAAGGGAGTCAAAGAGACGTGGATGTTTCTATGATGCTGTTGATGACAAGAATCTAAGAGATGCCATGAATGATGCTATGCTCAAGGTTGACATGTCTGACGTGTATTCGAGTTTTCAATCTCTTTCGATGAGGAGAGGGAGAATGAATGCTTGGTAGCTCTTTTAAATCTTTTTAGGGTTTGTGAACTGTGATAACTAGGATGTGTAATACATTGGAACTGAATCTTTTGCTTGCTAAACAAGTAACTAATGTAGTTAAGCAAGATTAATGTTCACATAATAGATGCATTCCAACACTAAGAGAAAGCTTTGGCATAAAGAACCAAACAAAGGTACTGTATATTATTAGAACTTCTTTTGTTTTCTTAAAATCTTATTTCGTGAAAACCGAAAATAAAATGACTTTCATTATAAATTTATAATTAGTTTTTTCTTAGACTATTACTTGGTTTAGAGTCTTGAGGGCATTCCTCCAGCGACGACCAAAGTTTCTCCGGTGATGTAAGAAGAATCATCAGATGCTAAGAAAGCCGTAGCAGCAGCCATGTCTCCTGTTGTTCCCAACCTATTAAGCAGAGTCTTCTCTTCGATGCTTTCCCTCTAAGCATAGAACAAAGTGTAAATTCATCACTCAAGATACGATAATGACTTCAAAATCTAACAGTTTTCCAATCATTTTACCACTTGGGAGTTTCCGGTGATGAAAGAAGCAAAGTGTGTGGGCACAAAACCGGGAGCAACCGCGTTGACACGTGTGTCCGGACCCATCTCAGCAGCAAGAGCCTGTTCAACATCATTATCCTCGTTGAGTCATGAGATGGAAGACACTGATAGTACCACCAAAAAAGACATACAGTAAGTACCTTGGTTAGTCCGAGAAGAGCAGTCTTAGTGACACCATACATAGCCATGGATCCTTGTGGTTGAAATCCAGCGATAGAAGTTATGAAAATAACAGAAGAGCCCTTCTCTAAGTGAGGAGCCATATCCTGACGACATAAGAGACAAAAGCCAACACTTTTAACTTTGTTCTGCATCATCATTGTTTGTAGAAACTAATTGCAAGGGAAAGGTTTACCTGAAGGAGAAGTATAGATGATTTGACATTGATTTCCCAAAGCTTGTCGAGGACAGCTTCTTTGGTGGACAAGATTGGGTCTGTAGATGGATTAGCAGCGGCGTTACAGACAAGGATATCTATCTTTCCATATTTCTGAAATCAAAAAGAAAAGACAACACTGTAATCTCTCCAAGTAGATTAAAGACATGGTAATGTTCAGCCTCTTTTAACAGTTTTGAGCTTTTCAAGAAGTAGCAAAAAAGCTAAGAGAAATGTGTGTTTACCTGAACAGTCTTTTCGACAAGATTACGGCGATGTTGAGCATTGGAAACGTGACAGACAATTCCATAAGCATCAATCCCTTTGGATTTGAGTTTTTCTACTGCTTCCTCAACATTTGCCTGCACAATTTTATTAGTCAAAGCAAAGGTTGACAATTTTATTAGTCAATAAAATAATAAGATAAAACTCCCTTTCTCTAGCAAGAATCAGAGCCTTTTCTTCAATTCAATCACACACAGCAGCTAAATATTGGATCAATTTTTCTCGTGGAGATCAAATACAGAACAGAAGCTAAGATATGATGAATGTTTGAGAAGATTCAAAAAACCTGCTTGCGGGAAGAAACGACGACGGAAGCGCCTTCGAGACCGAAACGCTCGATGATACCGAAGCCGATCCCTTGCGTCGAAGCCGTTACTATCGCCACCTTTCCTTCCAATCTCCTCCCTATCTTCTTCCCCTCCATTTCTCTCTCTCTCTCTCTTTCTTTTTTCTTTTTTACCTTCTTTCTCTCTCTTAGCCGATGATGATTGATGAGTGTGATGTTTACTATTGTTCGTTTCAGTTTTTAAACGTTTAGGGAAAACAAACGCGTTTTGGTTTAGCGTTTTTTACTGTGCGACCGCTTCTACTTATGCTAACTAGACCATCAAATTTACAACGTATATTTAATCTAATAGGTTTTTGTTTTCGGGATATTATATTTTGCCGGTAATTTTTGTATGAATATTAGTATTTCGATTATGAATGAATTTCAATTTGGGAAAAAAGTATATAGTCTCACTAGAATTATAAATTAATGTTAGAATCCCCTAGTCTATATTTGAGAAGTAATTTGTCACATGTCTTCTCTACAATCGTTTTCACACAAAAAATTGTGACGTGGCTATTAAAATTGATGACATGTCATATAGTTAAATATGACATGGACAATTACATTTAATGGTGATATATATTTTTGGAAATCTTTTTAGAATATGGCAATAACTCATATATTACATTTAGTATTGATTTATATTTTTGGTAAACTTTGTAGAATATGGTAATAACTCATAAATCATCACTAAAATAAATATATTCAAATATGACAATTTTTAATTTCGAAATATTATATAATTTTACTTTTATAATTATAAAATTTTTATTATCTAAAATTTTCTAAATTTTCTGAAGTTTTTTTAAAAAATTGTAATATCATTAGTTTCACTACTTCTTTCAATTTTTATCTTTTATATCATGCAAAGAATAGTATTTTACAAAACAAGTTTGTATCGGATTTTTAAGATTATTTTCATTAATAAAAACAAATGAAATATACATAAGTATTCGCAAATATTCGCAAATATCTATTTATTTTTCGGATATCCGTTTTTCCGAATATCCGTATTTTTCCAAAGCAAAACAAATCAGAAAACTAGATATTTGTAACATTCGAAGCAAATTACAAATACCTTTAAATCTCGGATATCTGATCCGTGTCCAAACCTACTATAAATACCATGACACCCATAGATTATTTTTCTTTATCCTATTAGATCAGCGTCAGCCTGCGGAATCTTAAGCAACAACCATGGCATTACCTACATGATCAAATTTCGAAATATCATTTAAATTAAAAATATTGTTTCTTATATATATCTACAGATTTATATATACATATTTTTAGAAAATTATAAAAATTAAATTATAAAATCAAATTAAATCGTAAAATCATTAGTTTCTTATATATATCTACAAATTTTATAAATATTGTTTAATTTTAATTTTTGACAATGATGCAATTTTACATATTTATTTAATATATTTAATTAAAATAAATAAATAGAAAAATCTAACTAAGATTATAATTTTAAATATATACATGCACATTCTTAAATATAATTCAAGATAAACAAAATTGTTTTTATCTTAATTTTAATGTTCAGTTAAATCAAATTTATATTAAAATATTGATAAAAAAAAGAAAAATTTATAATATTAATAAAAAAATAAATATAATTATATTTATCTACTAAAAAATATTTTAAAATTCTTTTACTGCACATGGTACAGGAAAACACCTAGTTACAAATAAATAATTTATGTGTATACATATCTATATATATAAAAAAATGTTCCTTCTCTCCTGTTCATCCACGTCATCAAATCAAGTATCTTGGACGCGACACCTGTCCACGTTGCCAAAGTGCTGCGTTTCATTAAATCGAGTCATTTATTTTCGAATCGGTGCGGGCTTTTTTATTGCTATGACCTCATGTTTAGATGAAGATACCATCTTGACAGCCCAATAGGGGTCCACCCTAATCCTCTCTTTTTGCCGTCTCATCGACTTTTAGGCTCATCTCCTCTTTTCGTTCTATCACAACGTCTGATCTTTACTTCCATCACCGAAACGGTTCCTGTTACGAATTATCCGTGTTAAATAGCCTTGAATGCGCGTATTTCAGCTAGGCGGTGTATCAGCAAGTATAAAAAGATAAACATTCTTCCTCTCGAAAAACCATCTTATCACGAAATAAACTTTTTCTGAGAGCAAAGTTTTTCATTTGGGTTGATATGATCTTGGTGAATTTTTAATCAAACTTTTTTTGTTTGTTTGTTGATTTCGTTTCTATTTGTCCATGTTTGCAGGCACCTTCATAGTCGCCATTTTCCTTCTTCGCATTCACCGTCAATCATCACCGCTCCTCTGACCGATTAGTTCTCTTCTTCTCTTAGTGGAGGAAAATATGATCTATTCTTCATATATAGTGAGATTCTGTTTCGATCAGTTTGCATTTTAAGCTAGATTGAGAAATTCGAGTTGATGTTTAAGATGAGCAGTTGGGGTTTCTTCACTGTGAAATGGGGATACGTAGGTGGTGGAGATGGCAACAATGGTGTTAGAACGACCAGGTAAGTCAGATAGATTTTACTGTACAGCTAACGAAAATATGAATTTGCTTAGATTCTGTCTAAGTTTGACCAATCTTGAAGTTTCGAACTTTCAGATCTAAAAGCATTTTTTTTCTTATGAGTTTCAGTTATTTTCTGTGTTTCACATTTTCTATGACAACTATTTTGATTTGGTTCTGTTTTATGCTGTGTCTGTATGTGTGAATTTGCCGCTTATGTAAAAGGATCGTCTTTTATTTTAGGGCAGTATCTCATGAGCGATCTTCTTATGTGAGTTTCAGCGATTCTGTTCTCAATAAAATTGAATGCTCAGTTCGTTGCAGGCTTATATTTCTCAAGCACAGAAGAGACATCAACCCTAGCATTTTCACAATACGGCCAAGTGCTTGGAGCTCAATCTCTTAAATCTCAATATGGCCAAGTGCTTGGAGGTCAGCCTCTTAAATCTCAATACCAGTTTTAGTTCGGAATTTCTTGACGCAGCGGCATTTACACATCTCTTTTGTCCTCTTCAAATTTTTGGTCGCTTCAATGGATGTTGTAATGGACGATGTCAAATGAAGGCCAAAAGGGTTTGCTTATGTCACATTCTCTTCTAAAAAAGAACCTGCCAAAGGTTTATTAGAACTAAACGGACAGGTATCAAATCTCTTTTTTTTTCTAAGCCTAGCAAGCTTTGTTCGTAAGTTCAGTATCGTCTAAATCCTTTCACACAATAATGTTCTTTTGAATATATAGCTTTCTAATGTTAGGTGGGGAATGTATGATGAATAATTGTGAATTTCCTGGTGTAGTACTGCATCATCAACTCTCCGAGCTGTTTATGTTGCGTCATCTTGATGAGTTTTGTTATTTTGATAACAGTAGACAGGCGGATTGTGATCCTTGACACAACAAAAGCTGTAAAACAGAATCGACCCTTCTTGCATATTAAAGACACCAACAAAATCCTCCCTTGATCTGTGGTCGCTGTTCTTGGTTTAGGATCCTTCGGGAGGGGTAAGATTTATTAACCTTGAGAGCAAGAAGATTGCATAGTTTATAATACTTATCATACTGATGTTAGTAAACTCTTCAGGTGTAGTGGTCATTGGTCAAGAATATGCGTGCTCTCAAAAGAAACAGAGGAAGCTGAAGAGTAGTCCGTATTCTGCTCCAAACACAGACTTGGCTCTCATGGCTTGCTCTCTCCTGATCCTTCCAGTTGAGGTCTTGCTCTCTCCTGATCCTTCGATTTGAGGTTCTAAATGGTGAGCTTTTTGCTTACCGTAGTTCTTGTGTGTTTTCTATTTGTAGAAATTAGCTTAGAAAGTCTAAAAGATTCTTGGCTTGATGATAGTAGTAACATGTGACAGCAAATCATTATGAAAAGTTGTCAACCTTTTCTCTGTTGTTTGATCTTGAGTACAATTGTACAAGAATCTAGGGTGTGTATCGTTTAAATAACTATGTTTGTGGGAAAGAGTTTTAAGCTTCAGACGGGAAAAAGGTTATTTATGTTGGCCAATTATTGTTTACATCTTCCCTGGAAAGCTACCTTCACCTTCTTATCGAGTAAAGAATGATATTTGCCAATTATTGTCTCTCATTTTATAAAGATAAAAGTTATGATATTCAAGACTCATACATACATGTCAGAATATGAAAGAATCTAAACGAAAAAACATGACGATTGTACTCTGCCTATCAAATATGTCACAAATACTTCTTCGCCAAGTCAAAGCAAATTAACTCGCATTGTATACTAAAACCTAGCTTTACAGACCAACAAAATAACTGAGAGCGAAAATAATTTTACTCTACTCACTCTAAATTACTGTAATTTTAAGAAAATTTATTGACTTATTGTAATAGTTAATCTAGAATAGACACTGAGAGAAAAAAATATATATTTTACAAATGTATGGTCAATAAATAGTTAAAATTGTTGTGAGAAATTTATTAATGTCAATGATACTTTTAGTTAAAATAAATCTAACACTAGAATAGAATTTTACTATTAATTTATTCATTCGCCCGCCCGTAGGGCGGGTTTACCCTAGTTTTATATAAGTAAAAACCTATCATTATTTTTTTACAAATAAGTAAAACCCTATTATTATATTATTTATTTTATATTCACAGTGAAATTATCTTTATATTTTCTTAACACTTCTTATATTTTATTGAGATTTAATAATATTACATCTAAAATCATATTTAAATTCTATGAAATATATATTATATATACAAAATAATATAATACAATTAATATAATATCAAATTTTAGAAAATAACAATTATTGTCTATACACTAAAATAAAATATTCTTTTATACTAAAATAAAAAAATCTAAATAAAAATTTCTTTTATAAATAAATAAAATTTCAAAGTTTCAACACTATTAATTTATAGAGGTTCTACATAAAATTTCAAAATACAGAAACAAATCTCTTGGTTGTAATTGTATCCTTTTAAATGTAAATACAATGTTATTTCTTTCTCAAAAAAAAATTATATATCAACATTATTTCCTTCCCTAAATATTAAGGTAAAATATAATAGTTTGCATTATATAGTAATAAATGGAGGTAATTTGGAAAATAGTTTCAGAAAAAATAATAATTTGGAAAATAGTGTCTTCTAGAATAATATTTAGAAGCAAATATAATATAAGTGAGCTGGAGATATTCTTATACATTTAGCTGCGGTCATAAAAATTAGAGGGGATTTTTTTTTAAAAATACACAGACTAATTTCTATTTCGTAATAAAATACACAAAATATTTTGGATCCCCGTTTAATACACAAACTAATTTTTATTGCCTGTTAAATACACAAAATTTTGAAATTCGCAGATTTTACACAACTTTTAGATGCCGTTAATTATACTTAACGGAAATGATGACAGTGTTATTGCTTAATTAAACACATTTTAAATTGTAAAAATAAAATTTCTTAAAAATACACGAACTAATTTTATTTTCTAATAAAATACACAAACTAATTTCATATGCTAATAAAATACACGAACTATTTTGGATCCACGTTTAATACACGAACTAATATTTACTTTTCATTAAATACATAAACTTTTGAAAATTCTAGATTTTTTCATCGATTTAGATGACATCGACTATGTTTAACAGAATATGACAATAGTTTTAATTAAACATGTGGTTAAACGTGAAAAGCACGCTCACCCTCAACCAAAACCTCACAAATCAAATGAGCTCTAATTCAAATTAGTTTCAATACGAGTTTGGCATCCTAATCGGTTTTAACCGATTTTTATTGTCCAAATTTTTTGTCTTCTTTGCTTTGATTTTCCTTTATATCGCTTCGAAGTAGAGTCTATTTCCATGTCTTGAAAAGAACGAAGAAAACCAGGTCTTTTTTTAAACGAGCTACTGATTTTGGAATTAGTTTACTTTTATGTATTTCTAATTCTTATTCTTCGCTTTGAATCTAGTGATAATGATTCAATCAAGGTTAATTTACACTATGATAAATAAGTTTAGTGTTATCAATTATGTTGTACGTATATTCTTTTTACAATGGTAAATACATTTGAAATTTATCATAAAGGAATTATACGATGGAAGTGTATAATAGAGAAGAAAGCTAATAATCTATAGAGAGGATTTTTTTAAAGATTTTTTTTTTCATTTTAACCACACGTTTAATTAAACACTAACATCGTCTTCACTTTTGTAAAACATAGTTGACAGCATCTAAATAATATTAAACATAGTTGATATTGTCTAAAATCTGGAAATTTTAAAAGTTTGTGTATTTAACAGAAAATAAACATTATTCGTGTATTAAACGGAAATCCAAAATAGTTCGTGTATTTTATTAGCAAATGAAATTAGTTCGTGTATTTTTAAGAAACTTTATCTTTACAATTTAAAACGTGTTTAATTAAGCAATAATGCCATCATTACTTTCGTTAATTATAATTAACGGCGTTTAAAACGATGTGTAGAATCTGCGAATTTCAAAAATTTGTGTATTTAATAGACAATGATAATTAGTTCGTGTATTAAACGAGGATCCAAAATAGTTTGTGTATTTTATTAGCAAATATAAATTAGTTAGTGTATTTTTAAGGAACTTTTCCTAATTAGAGAGATTTTATATCAGTCCAATTTTATGTGTGTTTGAACGATCATTTTTTTTTTATTATTTTCCTATGACCAAATTTAAGTGTAAACTATATTCCGACCCGCCCTTAAAAGGGCAGGTATTTTTTTGTTGTTTTTTCAATATAAAGAGTGATAATTCTTCGTTTTAATTATATAAACTGTGACATGATCAAGACTCAATTATGCGGGTTTGTTATAGTGTGTACAGTATGACGAAATTTAAAATACGTCACAACTATTTTATGTTTGTAAATAAGTTAAACAATGGTTTTATCCAGTGTTTTGAAATCCGACCCGGACCGGCGGTTGAACCAGAAAACCCGGTGACCGAAAATAAATTCGGGTTGGGTTTTGTAAAAAACCCAAAATTTAAAAACCCGCAAAAACCCGCTCAAACCCGCAAAAACCCACTCAAACCCACTAAAACCAAAAACCCGGTATCGGTTGAACCACCGGTTGAACCAGTAGATAATTTTTTTTAGTCGTATACCAAATGAAAATAAAAATATAAAAAATTAAGTTAAGTATTCTAAATGTTTTTTTTTTGTCATCGACTTTAAGTATTCTAAATGTTTATTAAACATAAAATATATACATATCCAAACTATTATTTTATGTTTTAAAAATATTTAGAAAGTAGTAACTTTAGTTTTATATATTTTTTATTTTTTTATTTTATTAGCTAATATATTATTATATAATAAAATTAATTCATTTATTAATCTGCGGTTCACCCGCGGTTTACCTGCGGTCGACTCAATGACCAGTAATCCGGTAAATCGTCCGGTTCAGTGTCCAGATCGGTTTTCAAAACATTGGTTTTATCCGAAATACTTACTTGGACTATTATATAATTTTAAAGATTTATAATTTATATAAAATATTGCTAAACATATAAATTGGCCAATAATATTTTTGATTAAGTATTATCCTCGTGTAGTTACAAAATTTCAATCTCTAATATCAACTTATTAAAATTATTGCAGACTTTAATTTGTGTGGTATTGATATTAAAAAGTTTATGGAATTCGAATTTGATTATATAAAAACATAACCCATTTAATTAGTTAGCAAGCCCATCTAAATGTTGAAATAGGCCCACAAAATCGAAAGACACTAATGCCATTAATGAATTTTTTAGTTTGTTCATATCATTAAGGACTTTTTTGGAAAATTTAAAACATTCATTAAAGGCATAATTTGAGAATGATTCTTATTTAATGGTATTGATTATGGTGTAAAATTAGTTACATAGAAGATTAACAATATATTTATAAACTACATTGGAAAAGGCACAAAAATGTTAGCTACACTTTTTACTTGATATACTCAGAAACTTATATCATTCAACAAATTCAGATATTTACAGCTAAATCTTCATTGACATGGACATGTTAAACCTATTTTTTAGTGGCTCAAAGACTCGACGAATAGAATAGAAGATGCAAAAAGATAAAAATACTAAGTCAATTAGGATATGACCCGCGCCTTGCGCGGAGTGAGAGAAATATTTAATATTTAAATGTACATTATATTTTAAATTTTTTTGAACAAAAAATAAAAAACACAATTTTTTTAACAAAAGTACAGCATATTTTAATTTATATACAATAAAATCTATAAGTAGATACGGGATGAATTTAATATATCATTATTAAAATAACATATTTATCAATATATATTGTATGCAGACGTAAAGTAACGTAAGAATAAAAAAGATAACGCAAAAACATACATTACGAATTAGAAAATATAATATCATATCTTTTGTAGACAAATTGTAGGTGGACACCAGGACAAGATTGTATAAAATTATATTAGTATGGATTTGGGTTCATTTAAGTATAAACGAATCTATCAATTTTTTTTCAAAATGGGTCACTTAAATATATGAAGCCGGTAATATGATTAAAAAATTGGAAATTTTTTTTTCAGAAAAATGTTTAGACAACTTTTTAAGAAACGAAATAAAGTTTGGCCATTTTGAAAAATAAAGTATATGAAAACGATAAAAGCTGAGTGATATATGGGTCTCCTCCCACATATGTGTATATCTAGTAAAGCAGTTGCTTAAACAATAAATTTGCATATACAATTTAAGGGAATACGAAATCAGTTTATAATGTGATTGACCACTAAATCAGTTTATGTCATATTTGCTTTCTTTTGAATACGAAATTACTTTGCGTGAATAGTGTTAATTAGCGTCAATCTTGGACTAATTATTAAATGTTTTAAAGATTAAACTTGTGAATTAAGTTTTGTGTGATTTAATATCTAAGTCTGAATAAAAAAATAACGTGGATTAGGAAACAAAAAGCTACAATCAATCTTGTTTTAAAAAAAAACGCTACAATCAATCATAATTGCAGCACTGATCATGACAGCTTAATATTAGGAATCAGAAAGATTGACTAATAGTCTTTAATGATAAAAACAATTTATAGAAAACAGTTTAAAAATTACATTAACTCATATGAACCCCAAATAATATTTTTGAATCAATCATACAATTTTCGAATCAAATTGTATGTCGTCACAAAACTGGGAAAGGGTTCTGCAAGAACAATAGCCTTCAAATATTTAAATCAATATCAATAAATTTATATACAATATACAATATAATGTTAATATTAATATATACAATATTATATATCTGTTAATATATAGGATAAGCCAGATTTACACGTTTATATCTATTATGTGTAACAAAATTCATTCACATTCTGGTTCAAAAGTTTGACAGCTGAAGATCGATAACCTTTTAAAAACATGTTTATGTAAGGACAAAAAAATAAAACTTTTAGCTATAGTTATGATACTAACGAATTTGTTATATTCATGTAAGTTGTCTAAACTCCCATTTGAGGGATATACAATAAGATCGTTTTCGTGGAAAAAATTACATTTTAGGACTTATAGTTTAGAGAGAAGAGGATTCCTAATACCTTACTAAATTATACACTGAAGCGTAAATATAAAAAGATACATATAAAATTCTGTAGCATATAACATGTTAATATATCAGAGATATTTTTCCATTTTCCTATAGCTATCATACTGATTTTTTGTATATGCAGATACTTCTAATATGTCAATCCACGTAAAAGGTATAACATACGCTATATTAAGATTCAATTCCCATGATAAATGATATAAAATACAATGCACTAAATATTAGTAGTACCAATGGCATTTGATGTAATAAATTTAGCCTTTTTAGAGTAGTTCTATCTCAAGACTGAAGGTGCATGAGAGCATAACATGTCATCAAAATGGCAACATTGTAATAAGTTTATTCATTGAAGGTCATTATTTTAAATTGCTTTTTGATTAATAATAAGGGGATATATTAATATTCAGAAAAAGCGAGCATCAATTCAAACACATAACATGATCTAGAGATTCATGAACTCTCAAATTCCATACAAATTTTAGGTGCCATTTATGATTTCATTCATATGGATTTCTGAATTTCTTCAAAAGATCTGGAATATCGTAGCCAAGCATATCATCAACTGCTTGAATCATCTTAGGCTTCAATTTCTCAAACTTGTCAATGTTATATCCACCCAATACTTCTCTGAAATGCTCCACACTTGGAAAATCTCCTGCTGGGAAATGATACTCTTGTTGCACCTGTTTAATATTTTTAAATTCATGTTCATTAACTTACAGATTTTCATATCTGAAATCAATACTGAAAAAAATATTTTAAAACTTAAAACGATATTTTGACTCCACTTTCTACACAAGTTAAGCAACATCTACTACAATTATTCTTAAGATTGAGTATTAGATGGTACTAACCTTTTCAAATTCTTGTTGAAGATTGTCCATGAGACGTTGCTGAGCTTTGGACTTTCCCATCATTGATGGCATTTCTTTCTTCAGATGACTCATTATGTAGGCATTGATTTTCGCAGCTCGAGCTCTCTTCACAAACTCGTTAATCTGAAAGAATAAAAGAACAATTCATTAATCTGCAAAATAAAACTTGTCCATGTTTCGTATTGGAAATCTTTGTTTGTAAATCATACCTTTCTGTCACATGCTTTCTTAGGTATGGTCATTAAGTCTGTGATGAGGTCGTTTTGCTCTTTCTCGAACAATTCTTTACCGATTGGTCCAACAACAGCTTCGTTTATGGGTTTATCATTGAAGGATCTGCACACGTTAAAAGCAAATAGCAAATGAGTTTAGTATATAGCCAAATAAAATCAAACAAACGATTCAGGTTGTATCCAAAAGCATTACCCAATATAGACACGTACGACCTCCGGTGTGTTCAGAACTTTACCTAGAGACCACATCAAAGCTCCATATACCCTCATTAGCTGTTAAACAAAGTTTTTGGATCAGCTCAACAACGAATAGAAATTAAAGTTTACGTATGCAATAAATGAATGGTAAGGAAACGAGGATTTACTTGCTGAGTATCAACTTGGTCAGCTTTGTTTAAGACTACACGTATCTTGTCTTCGTTACCACGTAGAGATGTTATGACGCGCTTGAATTCATCGCTGATGTCGAGCTTGTGGGGATCGAAAAGAAGCAGAATCATGTCACACTTAGATGCAAACCATGATATAACACCGGTGAAGTCATAGCTTCTCTGCATCCTCTGTTTCTCTCCTGAAAGAACTCCGGGTGTGTCTACAAGAGTGATCTGGTCCAAAAGCTACGCACGCAGAAAAATAAAACTCATTTAAACCAACAGAAGATGCGATCAAAAAGAGATAGAAAGTAAGGAGATGGTTAAATACTCACAGGATGAGGCATCTGGGAACACTCAAACTTTGATAGGAAAGCACCTCCAAAACTTGTTAACCCGTTAAATGGCATGTCAGCTTGAACAGCCATGGTATTTCCAGGTATGGTTCTCTCATCTGGTCCGCTCTGTAAGAAAATTAATTCATAAGATTCATATCTAAAATGAATCTATCTGTTGACATACCATTGCAACCACAAATCTATCTGTTGTTGGCTCTGGACCAATGTGAGCTCCTGATAACAAGCAGACAGGGGTGAGATCAGATAGTGGTGATTGAAAATATTTATATATTGCTAGGAAACGGAGCATATTACCTGGATATTCACATCCCAGCAAGTGTTTTATGAATGTCGTCTTCCCGGTGGAATATTGACCCAAAAGCATGACCATGGGTTTGGCATCAAAATCACTATTAGTCTGCATATATTAAAAGAACAAGTGTTACATAGTATATAAGTGCTGTAACTCTTAACTGAAAAAACGAGATAAAACAAAGCCCCCCCACAACGGATATAAGTTCACTCACCAGCACCGGAGATTCAAAATCATTGAAACGATATGTGACTTCCAAAGGCTTTAGCTTCTCAGCGTACAATCTTTTCAAGCCATCAACGATTGTCACCACATTAACTTGAGGCTGCACATGAAAAAATTACAGATTACTTGTTAGACCGACCACACGACCCTATTATTAAAAGATTGACATTTGCAGCAATAAACCAAGTGGTAGCAAACCTTTATAATAGCTTTAGATTTGAACCAGGGAGCTTTTGCGGTGACGGCTTGTAGCTGAGTAACCACTGCAAGTTTTAACGAGCAAATCAATAACTTTCACATAACCAAAACAAAAACAGTCATGAATGAAAATATTGCAACAAAGTTTTACCACTGTTTTCATCATCTGCATATGCTTTTGATGCTTTCTGCTTCTGTAAAGCAAACATGTAATGATAATTATTCAAAAAAAGGAAAACTAAATCACGTGAAGAATTTAGAAAACAAAAATGAAGCAGAGGTTCCTTACAGATACCACATTCTCCAATCCTTCCAACACTGGAAGTTCCACACTCTTCATGTCAACTACAGTAACAAGGATACACATATGATTCTACTCTCTTATAGCTCTCACTTGATTTCAACACTGTTCACTTACCAGAACCTTTCAGAAGATCTGAAGTAATCTCATGTCCTTCTTGTGCCAACGTGACGAGCTAAGCATTAAATAACACAAAAGGTTTAATTCAAATCAACTCATTAAAGATAATGTATTTGATTTGACACAATCATACATACCTTCATCGCAGTGATGAACTCAGTCAAACCTAGAAACCCCTGCCTCTTCGAATCCGCAACTGCCCAAACCTTTTAAACGAAAGAAAAAACACAATTGATTCCAATCAAATCCACTTAAAACCGCCATCGATTCACGAGATCAGCAAAATCAATCTTAAACCCAAAGTAGAATAGTATTCGATTCGTAATGAATATAAATAAACCTGTTTGAGTTCCTGGCGAGAAAGCTTTGACATGGCGAAGAACTTGGTAGCATCGTTCCCAGAAACACGACCATCTCCATCTGAACTTCATAGAATCGAAACCAAGAAAAAATCATAACGGTATCATTTATAAAGAGAGGCTAGCGAAATCGAACTCAAACCTGAATCGGCGATGTTGAACCATTCCTTGTAGATCTTCTGGTGCTCTTTCAAACAAGTACCGATCGGGATCGCCAACGACGTCTCCATCAAAGAGAAGATGATGAGAGGTTTGTTTTTGAAATTTGAAATGGAGACTGCTGCGTAGTTGGTAGAGAGAGAGAGACAAAAAGAGAGGAAGGAGAGTGTTGAGGAGAGGAGAGGATATTTTCCAAAAGGGGGATTTTAACTGGTTTGGCGCTTGTCGAGGGGAACGTTATTCGTCAAGACGACGTCGTTTTTACCTTGTTCATTAGGTGGACGACACGATGTGTACATGTTTTGGTTCAAAACAACATGAAGTTGTATATATTTGCTGATGAAGGAGATTTGTTTGTCCCAGCAGACGAGCACGGAAATAGACGGCTGTGATTTGATATTAGAAAAGTCTCCAGGTGTCATCTTCGTCATTTGATTTTGAAAACTTGAATAAAAGCGCCAGCTGTTTCTATTCGGTTAAATGTTTTATATACGTACGGTATGATCAAACTATTTTAGTACGATTATTAAAACTTCATTTTAATCAAATTAAAAATATTATACAAAGAAAAATATAAATACGACTAAAAACACAAATATTAAAACTAAATTTCTAAGAAAATACTCCCTTTGTTCTTATATGTAAATAGTTTTAGCAAAAAATGTTTTCATGATATAAAATATTTACATAATCCAAAGCAACTTTTACATTTATTACATTTTGTGTGATTGATCTCATAATCTATGTATTTTATTATTGGTTGAGTTTGTGTATTAAATACTATTTTTTCAAAAGTAATAATTTTTTTAATATTAACATTTTTGACTAAAACTACTTATATATAAAAGTAGAGGGAGTATAAATAAAAAATATACTCGCATTTTTAAAGACGGTTCATAATCTAGTATTCTATTAAAACAGAAACATGACATACTAATTTAGATTTAGTCCAATTATTTTAATATAATTATTAAAATTATTACTCATTTAAGAAAAATATTTTACACAAACATGATTATAAATAAAAATACAAATATGATTAAAACACAAATATAAAAATTAAATTACTAAAAATGTAAAACAAAAAGTATAACCGCTCTTTGAAATGCAGGTTATATTTTAGTTATTATTTTAATCATGATTTTTTTTTAGGAGTAGATATTTTCTTGTTCACTCCATTTATTTTGTATATATATAATTCTGATGCTGGGATATAGTTCAAAAATATTCTTACACATTTATATGTTTTTAATTAGACCCTTGCGTACTTTTATAACTTTACATTAAACATATTTTAATATTTATACATCACACAAGTTATTATTGTGGCGTGTTATCTATATTATTAAACTGAAGTACCTTTTGGTATATTTTTTATTTACATATTTAGATTTTTTATAGATTTAGTTACTGCATTTATAATAAATTAAATACTTTAATACATATTTATAGATTTGTTACAGAATTTAAAATCAGTCTATATTTTAATTTTTGGTACTTATTTTTATTTACAGATTTAGACCTTTTTATTTATAGATTTAGTTACTGCATTTAGAATAAATTAAATACTTTATTTTAAAATATTTTTTACAGATTCTGCCATAACATTTAAAATCAATTAAAAATAATTTATTACAATTCTAAAACTTATCTAACCGGACCGATATTATTTTATTAGCGGCTACAACAAAATTATGGTTTTTGTTTCTTTGTGGTTAAAATAAAGAAAACAACTGAAGATTACTTTCAAATTTTGCAAATCCACTTAACCAATTGCGAGTGCATAGTACTGAAGATTCCTTGAAAACAAGTGATTTATGTATGAAATCTAAACATAACTTTAAATGCTAAAATCTGATTATGAGATAAATGTAGTATCAAGAAATGGTGAACAAATCACGCACCATCCCAACTAAATCAATAAATTGATGTTGATTAATTTTCCAACAGCTTAAAACATCTAAATAGAAATAACTTCACATTAGCTTATGCTAACCCAAATAGATATGTAAATGTGTAATTAGGTCTCCTTCACCACTGTCAATGATTTTCTAACTCAAAAATACAATAAAACAAAGATTTACATTAAAAATTATAAGTATTGTTATTATGAAATTCTAGAATTGTATTAAAAACTACTTACATAATCAAATTCATTTTGAAGTTAAGAATTTTTTCTTAGACTTTTACCTTTTAGAGAAAAAAATAATACTAACTTAAATACACGAATCGAGTGGAAGAAACATTGACTATCTCATATGATGTTGATGTAGCAGATGTTCTTTCTGATAAGAACAAATGATAGGGTGACATCCTGAATTCATTTGCAACCAGCTTAGAGCTATGGAAGCGTTACACTCGTTGTATGCTATTAGGCATTGGTCCTCTTTGTACAAAGCCGCTATCAACCATTTCAAGCAAGATCCTACCAATCGCCAGACCTTCTTGTTCTTTAATGATGATGAGAACAAGGTTCTATACTTGGAGTTTGCTACTGGAGAAAGTAGAGATGCTTGAAGACTATCCTACTTGGAGTTTATGTTTGTGTCTTCTACTTCTAGGTTATCGTACTTGGAGTTTGCTAATGTTATGTTTGTGTCTTCTAGCTGTATGTTATGTTTGATATTATGTTTGTGAGACTTATCATATTTTGATTATGAGAAACATCTTTTGGTTATGAGAACTATCTTTTGAAACTTTATATCACATTATGTTATGTGGATTCTCATCTAGATTTAAATATTTTGAAACTTTATCATATTCTATTATGTTGGTTTTCATCTTTCAGATTTAAATATTTGAAAATTATAAATTTATGAATTTATGAATGTCAAAATTGAAACTTTAAATAAAATTCTATAAATTTATATGAAATAAGAATTTTTCAATGTCAAAAATGTCAAAATGAAATTTTAAAATAAATTCAGTGGAAGTATATTTTAGACTAAATAATAAAAATTAGTATAGTTAAAATTAATATCAAACATATGCTTAAATTAAAACAGATGTATATTTGTAATTTGCTTATTATACTCATCTCGATGAAGATAGAAAGAAGCAAACGAACACGAGATCCATTCAGAGAGTTCATCTAGATGGCTCATTTTGAATGACACATGTTTTTTTAATTTTTTTAAAAGAACATGTGTCATTCAAAAAATTGTTAAAACATATGACATTTTTGAAGTGTCTTCTGTTTTGAATATATTTACAAATTCCTACTATTGGATTATGAGAAATTCAAGATTTTTCCTTCTAATGCAATATATATTTTTTTAAAAATATATTTCCCCTTTTGCTGTAACTAACTAAACATTTATAACAGATTACATTATGTAAACACTCAAAACTGTATGTATAATTAAAACCATTACGACAATTGCTTGAATAAACTGATTTTCATTGCTTAAAACATAAATGTATCAAAATAATTTATGAAAATTATATCATAATGAATATGTGTTGAGAGGGTAACAAGCTTGTACTTTTCTTAATGACAGGGAATTATACCATGTAAAATTCAAAACCTTTGTTTCTACTTTTTCTTATGGGATAAACTCATTTTGAAATATAACTGTTTTTCCGTTTAGATTATGGGATTATTATGCGACATAGCAAAATCTATCATATATTTTGGTGTTTTGAGTATTGTTTAGCTATCTTATATATTTTGGATATTTTTGATACTAAATCTAAAAATAGCTAATATTTCCAGGTCTAAAAATTTGATTCAGATATATTCAGATACCTGAAATATTTTGTTTCGGATCGAATTTGGTTCTATTTTTTTTCTATACCAAAATTTTTAAATCCGTTTGGATAATTAACCAACCTTGGTTCAGATTGGTATTACTACTTTTTGGATCAGAATTGGTTCCTTCGGTTCAGTTTATTTTACCAAGCCCTAATGCTACTTATTGGTTTTTGTATTGAACTTGAGTTAAAATATTTGTTTATAAATTTATAACTATGGATTTAATTATGGAGAACTATTTTTGATGTTGAAAATATATTCAAATAGTTAAAAACAAATATCTAAATAGATAAACAATATTCAAAACATCAAAAATACTTAAAATGTCTATTAATTCTCCATCCAAATATTCAAGTAACCCAATTTATATGTTAAGTAGGTATTTTTCGCATACATTATTCAAATTTATATGTTATATATTATTTTTTATTTTTTAGATTTTGAGAAAAAAAATATAGTTTTGAAATTTTTAAAATTTCAAAATTTTTAAAATAATTCAAACGCATTATTCAAACCCGAACCCACAAAATACAAACTGAATCCAAACCTAAATTTCTAAATACTTGAATGAGGCTAAAAATTTTAACCCTGAAAACTTAAAACCTAAACATTTCAAACGAACCTGAATGGTTACCTGAACGTTCGCCCTTAAAATCCTTTTAAAGCACATATTATAAGTATCAATAAGTAAATAATTTGAAAATACATATTGAAGAACGTGATAAGAAAACTAATATGAGAACTGAAAATAAATTACTCAACAAATTACATTAAACTTCAAAACACATTTTTAATTTTTTTTAAAATGAATCAAAAATTATCCCGTGCTTATAAAGCAGTGGTCAAAATCTAGTAAGTATTAAAAGACTAAGAAGAAGATCGCAAATCCATAAATCATACATTCTTTTTTTCCTTGAATTATACAGAGGTATCCTGGCCCCACAATAGTGATCCAGACTAGTCACGTGTTGCTATATGACGGTCTTTTGTTCCTGGCAATGCCGAAATGTTAATTCCCCAGTGACCATAATTCGAATCCATGTGGCGGAACTCACAGCTATAAACTCTTTACCACTAGAGCTAGAAGCTCCGGTTTATAAATCATACATTCACCCAAAAATTCGTCACTATGAATATCAGTTTTACACAACAATAAACCTGAGCTGGATACATACATATATAACTCACAGAGATCAAACATTGATAAACATACATAAATTTCCATCCATAGACGATCTACAAAATAACGCTGTGATACTCGCATTGTGGAAAAATCATCTCTGACACTAATCTTGTCGTGTGTTGTGTGAGAAACCAAGACACTGGTTTCATTTTCATGTTATGTTCACTGCCAAAATCCAAGACCACGAAGAGAAAGAATGTTTACAGTTTTATCAAAACAAGAGAACATGATGGAATATACGTACGGGTATTAGTACAAATATGCATATTACCGATTGTCTTTTTGAGAAGCCATAGAAGAAGAGCGAGCTCAATGCTAAAGATCATACGAAGCCATGTTTTATCCACCAAGAATCCGTAAACAGTGATTCCCGCTTTGTTGTTCTCTAGATATGTCACTATACAAGAAGGAACCGAAATAGTTAGAAGGCGAATGAACAATGAAAACGACTTTATCACAATCATCTTTCCAAATCATACGTTCTTTACCTAGAGCTTGACGTTTCTGGAAAGAAATGGCTCGCGCATAGATTGGATGTATAGTGGTATTGTCAAGATCACTATCTCCATCTTCGTCATCATCAGACGATCGACTAACATCACGACGACGTGACAAAATCTGGAAATGCTGTCTGGATGTTGGATATTTAGGAGTTTCTCCATTGTCAAGATCATCAAACGTGTCTAGACTAGCGCAGACGTTCCATTTAGTGGCTATGCTGGTTACAGATTGAGCTTTGTGAGTCATCTGCGTTGCGCTTTTCAAGCATATGAAAAGCCCTGACACTAAACTTATGGAACATAACTGTCAAAAACAGAGACACTAGTCAAGAGAATGCAACAAAGATCTCACCTACTTTAGGTTAACACAAAACTGGACTAAGCATGTAATGACAAGAATAAAGACATTGGCCAGGATAATATTCCTTTTTAGTTTAAGACAAGTTTGTTTAAGCATGTAGTAACAAGAACAGGGACATTGATAATGTTTCTAAGATTTAACCTGTCTTTTTTTTTTTTTCAGTGACAAAAAAAAAAAGACAAAACTCGATTAAGCATCATGTACTAATAATATTAAGATTAAAAATAAAAATAATAATAATAATCTAAGATTTAAGAAAAAATAATAATAATAAATAATAATAAGATAGAAAAGAATATTATGTACCGCGAGCTCGCCAACTTCGTAGATATGAAAGGGAACACTAGCTCTTATGGTGGTAAGCAACGCCATGAACTGAGTGGCAGTGACAAAAAACAAAGACAGTACTATGAACCGCCTGAAACGGTGGCTAACAATCTTCAGTTCACGATGGATCTTCAAATGTTCAGCGAGCGTGGCGCTAAAGTCAGTGATCTCAGAGGCGAAGCAGCGAGCGAACTCCTCTAGACGAAGGATCTGGAGGTGGCAGACGACTTGGTAGACGAGACAAGCGATGATGAAGAGTGATGTACGGTATAGCCAAGAAGAGAGCTGGAGTGTGCATGCTAAGACGTGGCTCAACGTTGGGTTGATAAAGTAAGGTATCTGGTTGGAGCCAGTAACATACCACCAGATGCGATAGATCGCTTGAAGTGTAAGCGATGGGAGGACGAAGATAGCCAGTGGCTTCATTGATCTCTGCAACAAGAAACAGAGGAGATATATTATACTTTTGGCTACGTATCCGAACCTAAGTATTTTTTTTTTGTTTGGCTGCGGAAATTAGGTCTGGCATAAAAACCGGAATACCAAAACCGGTTACCCCGACCGAAATCCATTTTAAAAATGCACAATTTAACTCATTGGTGGTGCTCGAACTCGGGTATGGAAAGCAAAAAGATACTGGTTAACCCACATTAGACGGTTTAATTGGTATAAATATAAGATTTTAGCAATTAAACGGTTCTACAACTGCAAAACCAAACCGACCTCGATAAGAATCGAACCGAATTACCATCAGCTCCATATGGTAACATAATAATTTACCCGACATAATTGGAATCAATTGTTTTTTATCCGGAACCAAACTGATCCTAACTTTTTGACTTCGTATGTACTAATGTACCTGAACTGATTGTACACATATAGTGAAATTACCTGGATTTCTGCTTCATACCCGATCCTAACTTTATCGCTGACGTCTTTGAGTTTATGGAGGAACAAGAACTTGCGGATACCGTATCTCTTGGACCAATGGGAGAGGCTGACGAACGAGATTCCGGCGAAGATCGATAGAGAGAGCTGGACCAATGCGTCGTAGGGACGGTGGAGTTTGTAATCGCAATCGGTGCAGATGAGCACGAAGTGTGAGATCATCGGGACGATGACGGCGAGGAGGAAGAAGAGGGACCACGAGATCAGAGTTTTAAGGCGGCTCGACTGATCGAACCAGAGAAGGAGTCTCGGGAAGGAGAATTTGGTTGCCGGCGATGATTCCGGCGGTTTGTGGATCGGGTCGGGTCGTTTCGATGATTCTTCCATCGAGCTGAGTTCGGGATTTGGATAAATCAAATCAGAGGCGGAAATTAGGCTGTTGTATTTAACACCTTCGAGTTTACATCTGTTTCTTTTCTTTGTCGTATTAAAATTGAAATAACATTCAATAATAAAAAAATGGCCGTTGAATTTATAAATGGTAAAATAGTAATAGTTTGTCATTTCGTATCACGTTTTGACTCTCCTTCACCATGTGTCCTGCACTTGTATGTGACACATAGCCGGTAGACTATACAATGATTGATTTATTACGGTATTTTAAGAATCTAACTTGTTGACATTTTGTTACAGACAAATTTAGGCCACGTCTCCTTTTTCCATTTCTAAAGCAATAACAATGACATCAAAACACCAAATTTTTATTCTATTTTGTTTAAAATATAGTTTATTTACTATTATTACTTATTTCATATTTGTAACTAAACGTAAATATACTGCATAACCTATTTTTAATTATTTTTTACATAATTATTTTTAATTATTTTTAATTATTAAATTACTAAAAAAGTATTATCATTTAAGTTGTTTTGTAAAGTATAAAATACCATAAATTGATTCTATTTTAGTCTCAATAGTATAAAAGTTTAATTATTATTTTATAAAATATATAAATTAATACTATAAAATATAATACTGTTAAACCAAAAATATAAATGTAAATAAATTTTATAAAACATAAAACTGTAAAAATTTAATAAAAAAATATTTAATTATTGTTGGAGATAACAAAAAAGTTTTGACACCAAAACACCAAATTTAGTATTGAAATTACAGTATTGAAATTACACCAAAATTGTGGTCATTGCTGGAGATTTTCTAAAGAGAATCTCAATCTGACACCTAATCAATTAATCAGAAATAAAATAGGGATTAGTTCTTTTTGTAACTTTATCTGTAAATATGTTGTATAAACTAAAATTAGTTTCAGTATGTGAAAAAATAATTTGGTCTATTTTAAATAGTTTTGTGTGTTAAATTCTAAATTTTCTTTTTGTTTAGTATTATTTTCTGGTTTTTGTTTAATAAAATGAAAAATTACAAATATACAATTGTCTTCTTTCTTTTGCCTGTGACGGCAGCACATCTCTAATATCAGTTGCCTCTGTTAAGGGTGGGTAAAATATCCGTAAAATTTGATTCGATTCGTTATTCGTTCGATTTGATCTGAAAATACGGATATCTGTAACTCTACGAATCGAAGCAAAAGCTAAAATTTAATATCCCTCAAATAAAGAGCAAATCACAAACACTCATTAAAAAATGAATATCCAATCAGTAATGTACATATGTATATATAGGGCTGGGCGTTCGGATACCCATTCGGGTTTCGGTTCAGTTTATTCAGGTTTCGGGTTTTCGGGGTCAAAGATTTCAGCCCCATTCGGATATTTCTAAATTTTGGTTCGGGTTCGGTTCGGATCTTTGCGCGTTCGGTTCGGGTTCGGATAACCCATTTAAAATGTTTTTAAATTTCCAAAATTCATTATATACTTTAAATTTTCAAAATCTATAAGAAAGATAATATATTACATATAAATTTTCATAACATATATGTCAAAATACCTTAATTTAACATATAAATTGGTTTTCTTTGAATATTTAGATAAAGAATCAATAGATATTTAACTATTTTGGTGTTTTCAGTATACTTTAGCTATTTTAAACATTTACTTTTGACTATTTGCATATATTTTCCGAGTATTTTGGAAAACTTAAAGATATCTTATATATTTTTAATATTTTTAATATTTTTAATATACATTATATATAAAAATAATGTATATATTTAAGTATATAAATTTATTTCGGATACATTCGGGTATCCAAAATATTTCGGTTCGGATCGGGTTCGGTTTCGGTTCTTTAAATACCGAAATTTTGAACCCGTTCGGATATTTAATCAATTTCGGTTCGGGTTCGGTGCTACTTTTTTGGATCGGGTTCGGTTCAGTTTTTCGGGTTCGGATTTTTTGCCCAGCCCTATGTATATATAAAATTATATATAATTTAATATCCCTACATAGATTTTTACTTATTTTATCCACTAAATTAATTATTTGGTCACTAAATTTTTAAAAGTACATAGTTTTTAAATAATTTTTAATGAAATATTATTATTTTATATTATATTTTTTTTATTTTCTTTTAATTTATTTAAAAATGATTTTTTATTATTCTTTATATTATAATTTTTTTATTTTCATCCTTACTGTCCCATAAAATATACTGATTTTTCCGGATATCCGTAACACCAAATATTTGAAACATCACAGATAAGATCAGATCAAAAAATCGATTATTCGTACGGAACAGATTGGGTCACGGATATCCTTAAAACTTCGGATATCCGCTTCGTGCCCACTACTAGCCTCTGTGTTTTCATTGATTATGATTATATATTTTCTATTTATTTTTAGAAAAACATGTCTATGTATATTAAAAAATAAAAATATAAAAATACAATAAAAATAAAACCTTTTTATCAAAGAATGAACGCTTTGTATGTTGTTGTTGTTGTGATTTGGAATGAAAGGTAGGTTGTTATAGAATTTGAAGACCAAAAAGTGTATGTGGGGGCAATACAATATTCTTTTACTATGTTAAAATACTAAATATTTACAAAAATACAAATTCAGACTTCCTCAAAAAAAAAAAAAATACAAATTCAGACAAGAAAAATTGACTTGTAACAAATATGAAACTGGACCTAGGCGATTTGAACCCACTAGCCTACAAGTTGCTGATATTTTGAATAGGCCCATAGCGCCGATAATTATGTTGATCTAAAGCCTATATTATCAGAATAATAAAACAAAACATTGAAATCCCGTCGGCAGCCATCAAACAAAAAAAAAAATCCCGTCGGCAAGGTAACGGCCGAGAAAGAACGGCCAACGTAAAATAGTCAATGGTGATTGGTGAAAAAGGTATTCTTTTGTTCAAGAAAAAAAGGTATACTTTTGTTCTTATTACTCTTCTCACACGGCTATATATGCTTTTCTACCAACCCATACGTCACTCACTTAGACCAAACTAGATATATTATTGCTTATGGAATTCTGAGTGTTGCTCGACCAAACCAGATTCGGCTCAATTGAACCTAATCGAACCGAACCGGATCTTATCAGTTTAAGAATAGTCAAGAATGATGACTTTTTAACAGGATAACCATTAGTGCATTTTCACAGGTGTTTTTACTTTTCTTATAAATAACCAAAAAGGTCAAAAAGAGAAGCTAAATAAAGGCCAATAAAAAGAAGAATATAGTTAACATTCTATTGGTCAACAAAAGATAAAATTGAAAAACAAACAATTGTATTAAACAAAACAAAAAGAAAAGGAGAAAAGTGATAGACGTGAAAGGGGGATTTTCATTAAACGCTCTCCCTGCGCAGAAAGAGAGAGAGAATAATAATGTATTGGACGAAGCTTCTGGAGAAATTGGAGCTATAAACCGTAAGTAAAATTCTCGTTACCTTTCTTTCAAATCTTTCAGTTAGGAAAAAATGTGTGTTCCGATCTGATTTCGATCCGCGTACAACTCAGGTTCTTTTCTTTCTTTCTTGTTTTTCAATTAGGTTTTCTGATGTCACATGTTTGATTCTTTTTGTTAAATTTCTGATAAATTTGGTATTTTTAATTGCAAACATTAATTAGGTTTCAGCTAAGAGAATTAAAAGAGCATAGATTTGATGATTGTGGATACCTACCTACATATGTTTCTTAATATTGTTTTAATTGATTTATCTATATATTCAGCAAATTCCTCTTTATATGTTGTAATTGGAGACAAGACAAAGTTAGGTATTGTTGTCTATGTATTGTCCTGTTTAATGATGTTTTTTGTGCTTTGTTTTGTTTAAAGGCTGTTTTTTTTAAAATTATGTATTGTGGGTTGGAAGTGGTAAATGGGGAGAGAACCGGAGGACAAACACATGGATAAGAAGAAGCTAAACAGCTCTTCAGGATCTTCGCAGCATATGGAGCCTGCAGAGGTTAAGGAATGTACTGATGATCACAATGAGGGATCTGGATCCCAATCCCATAGGAAGAAGCTAAACACACCTCCTCAGCCGCATAAAACTCGTGGTGGCGTGAATTACACTGTTCCAAAACCATTCTCTCTGTCGGCTGAAAAGCCTGCTGCTTCCTCCTCAGTCTGCGCAAGAGCAGGAGGAGTTGATAGTCATAATAATAATAATAATAACTCACCTGGAAATGCTGTTAGCCGCAACTCTTCTTCTGGTTCAAGAGGTTCACAGGTAAGAAAAAACATAATCTTTGTTAAACCTTTATTTATGGGACTTGTGTAAAATGGTGACTGAACTAGCTCCGTTGTTATTTATTTTCACAGTCAAACTCGCCTATGCCAGCTAGGAAGACAGTAAATCACATGAAGCACCGTGACGACGAAGATACTTTTTCTGTTGCTTCCTCGTATCCTTTCTTATTTTATTATGTTAGAACGAGAACATAAAGAAGAAACATTTTTTTTTTAATTATTTTGATCCTTAGCCCATATATGTATATATAGATCAGCAACATCTGTAAGAAGTATTAAACCCAAGGTAACCATTGGAGTTGCTCCTACGTTTAGCAGCACCTCTCGGTTGGAGAGACGCAAAGAGGTATGTATTTGCCCCTGCTTCTCTCATACTTATTGTTCCTTCCTTAACTCTTGTTTCCCATCGATCTGCTAAGCTAACCACCAACGTTTTATGGTTTCAGTTTTACAAGAAGCTAGAGGAGAAACAGAAAGCACTTGAGGAAGAGAAGAGAGAAAACGAGAAAAGGCTTAAGGTACATATATATATATATATATATATGCTCTCTTGCATTCACCTCCATTAGTTAGTATATATATATATATATATATATATATTTATATATATGGTGTAGAAATTTTGGTTCATGTAGTTTCTGTGCCTTGCATTTTCATTAGTGGAATACCATGAAAAATGTATACACATGTCCATTAGCTAGTGTGTGTGGTGTAGAAAGTAGCTTCATATACTTTCCATGTTTTTATAACAACATATAAAGTTCTGTCGTGCATTTTCATTAGGAATAGCATGATGTTGCTGTTGCACAGTTTGAAACAATTGGCTTTTACATGTTCGATTCAATATAAATAAATAATATTACATTCTTGAGCATTCTCAGAAACATTGAAAACGTGTTGTTGTTATCTTCAGGAAGAGCAAGAAATAGCCACTAAGCAACTCCGGAAGAATATGGCTTACAAAGCTAATCCCGTACCGACTTTCTACCACGAGCCTCCTCCACAGAAACCTCCACTCAAAAAGGTATTCAAACTAAACCCACACTGTCTCTGCTCTTCCTCATTTCCTTGCTTGTCCAACACTGATGAACTGAACTCCCATTATTATCATTTAGTATTATATTTAACATTATGTGGTTGTTTAAACGATCACAGTTTCCTCTGACTCGGCCCAAGTCACCAAACCTTAACCGTAGAAAGAGCTGCAGTGACACAGTTAACTCATCACATCAGGAGGTGAAAGGGAAGCATTGTGCTCGACATCGCCACAGCGTAGACGGTCGCAAGGACGAATCCAAAGCTAGTAGTAGCCCGATGAGGACACCAGATAAGAAGAAGTCCACAAAGGACACACCAAAGTCTGAAGAAGTTTATGGAAGAAACAAGAGCGGCCATGAGGGAGAGGTAGGTGAGAATTGAATTGATGCTGTGGAGTGACGTGACGTGACGTTTAGTTTATAGCTTCGTTTTGACTAACTTGGTGATTGAGAAACAAGAAAAATGGGTGACAAGTGTAAGAGGAAGAACAGGTTCTAGAGTGAAAAAAACGAGTTTGAAAGTTTCAGTTGTCTTGTTTTGCTTATTATTCTATATATTGATTTGCTTAAATCAGCTACTCTTGTTTAATCCTTTCTTTGTCCGTTTGTCGTTTGGGAATTGATGTGAAATGTATATCAAAGCTGTCTTAATTTTAAGTTATTAAACCTTTGTGTGAACTATATTACTTTCAGGTTTAGGTTAGTTGACGTAATTATTTTCAATATATTGGGAATTTACGGAAAATACTTATGATGAATGATATATTTTCTTGAATAAAATTAATTTTTGAGAAAAGAAAAGAATGCTATATTTTCTTGTACTCTGAAAAAGGAATTTGTTTGCTTATTTTCTCCCCACCACTTTTTTGTACTGAAAATTTAATAAAGATGTTCCAACTATTTTTTTTTTATTTTGGTATAAAAATGGTGGTTTTAACTTTTTTTTTTCCGAAAACCCAAATATTATAAATAAATTGCACCAAAAATTGAATCAATATGACAATACTTACAACTACAACTTGTTTATCACCAGACTAACTCAACGTTGATGATATTATACCTTTCCAAATAAATCTTTCGAACTTTTCTGAATATGTAGTTTTTTCGAAATAAAGTTAGTCAATATAAAAAGGTTACCGACCACGATTTCAATTAAATTTGGTTATTCTTTAATACCCAAACTCTTTTGATACTCAATTTAATACCACAATTAGTTATTTTATTCATTTTAATACTTTAACTTAAAAAATGTACTCATTTTAATAATAAATTATGTTTATTTTAATTAAAGATATTGATAAGTTTTAAATAAATAATCTATTAAATTCAAAAAGTCTTAAAATTTTCTAATATTATTCTTATTTTTAAGAGTAATAAACTAAATTGTGGCTAACCTTAATTTTGTAATTTAAGTTTTGAAATACAATACTAATTTATTTATTTATCATCAAGAAATAAGATTTTATAAATTTTAAACATCATCCAAAATTTATTATTAGAAAAAATTAGACATTATTTTTTTCACTTTGAGAGAATATTTTATTTTTGTTTGAAAAACTTATGAAAATTTTGATAAAAATAATTATAGTTGAAGTAATAAAATGAGTATAGTTTTAAAAGTCAGTATTAAAAGAAAAATAATCAGTTAAGATATTTAACTAGCTAACATGAAAAAAATTAGGTGTTAACAAATTTAACAAAATTTAGTTGGAATATTTTTTTAATATATCCTTTTATTTTATCAACAAGTTCACCATTTGCTAAATGTACAGTATAACCTCTTTAAATTAATAATCTATAAATTCATATCTCTATAAATTAATATAATTTCATAGTTCTAAATTGAATTTTTTTATTCAATTAATATCTCGATAAATTAATAATCTCTATAAATTAATAAAAAATTATAATTTTGGTGTAGTCCCAATATTATTAATTTATAGAAATTTCACTGTATGTCTTACTTGAGTCGTTGAATCAAAATGGAAATGTGAGAATTTGTTATACCATCAATTCTCTTATTTCCCCGCGATAATTATATTAATATATGAAAAGTAGTCTGACATTTATGTTTTACTTATATATAGTAAAGTATCGAAACCACTAGAGTAGAAAAACACAAACTTGTCCACATAAATAAAGTAAAAACAGTGATAAACTAATACATTATAGAAAAATTGCACTCACTGCCCACAATTTATACACTAATTAACTTCATACCCTAAATCCCACGCCATGATACCTTCTTCCATGCACACAAACTTGTTACATCATAGGAATTTTTTTAATTTCTACATTCTTTTAGGATAATCAACCACTTCACTCTACATTATATGAAGTTAAAACTATTAAATACAGTAGAAACGGTATGCATCAAGTGCCTAAACTGTTTATGACTTAAACGACAAAGTTAAGTGAAGTAAAAATCGTTAAATGCAGTTTACAGACAAAATATTAAACTGAAAAAATAAGGTAAATAAAGTTAAGAACATTTGATTGGTCCAAAAAATAAATGTAGTAAAGAAGTAATTATTGAATCAAAAACGTTTTGGGTAAGTTAAGTGAAGTATAAACGTAAAATGCAATAAAAAGAATAATTATCCAAGTGAAACATATAAACTAAGACATATAAACTAAGTAAAGTGTAAACATTAAATGCAATAGAAAGAGTAACTACCAAACTGTAATAAATGGACTGAAGTCAAGAACATTTAACTGAAGTTAAGAACGTTAATTATAGTAAATAAGTATTTTTTTTTGTTTTAACTGAAGTAAAGTACATTAAAAATTTAGTCAAAAGAGCAAATATCAAACTGTAATAAATGGACTGAAGTCAAAAACATTTAACTGAAGTTAAGAACGTTAAATGTAGTAAATAAGTATTTCTTTCGTTTCATTTTAATTATCGTTTTAGAATTTAAAAATTTGTTTCATTTTACGTGTCTTTTTATATTTTCAATACAATTATATGATAGTTTTGTCAGTATTACCCATATTTTCAGTTTTTAGTTAACATATTCAAATTAAATCATGTATCCATCAGGAGTAAAACATAAAACTTAATGAATTTCTTAGTTTATTTGAAACCTAAAATGATAAATAAAATGAAATGAAAGGAATAAAATCCAGACTGAAACGGAAAAAGTTAAGTGAAGTAAAAACTTTAAATGCAGTACAAAACTTTGATCTAACCGAATTGCAAAGAGAATAAGTTAAGTGAAGTAAAAACGTTAAAAACAATCAAAAGAACAACCAAACTGAAACGGCTAAGTTAGGTATGTAAAGAGCATTAAATCGAGTTAAAACACCTATTTACTAAACCAAGTAAATTTAGTTAAGTCGGGTCAAGAAGATTGAATGCAGTAAAATAAGTAATCATTTGGCTAAATCAGCTTAGTCAGTAAAGTAAGAAACATATAAGTTAAATGAAATTAAAAGTAATCAAAAGAACAACTATTAAGATGAAACATACTCTCTCTAGATACAAATATATGATGTTTATTTGCTATTCCCAGCATTTCATTTTAATTGTCTTTTAAATTTGAATAAACAGATTAAGAGAACACTTAATTTTGATTACTAAATATATGATGTTTTGAGTATTTCACATGTCGTTTCATTTATATTTACTAAATAAAAACATCATTACCAATAACCACATTTCAAACAATATAAAATGTATAAAAATATTAAGTCAATAAATTTTTCATTAAAACTATAAAACGACACTTGCTTGTTTTGAAAAAAAAAACTCTAAAAACTAAGCTGAATATTAGTTTTGTCACTACAATTGAATTTTAATGCATGTAACCTACAACACATTAATGCATTAGTAAATACAACTTTCATGTAACAGACAAGATCTAAATAATGGCTAATAATAGGAGATGTGTTTGTTTTTCAAAATAAAATTGGTTACTCAAAAGACACTTGGCACTTAGGATCTTTTTTTTTATATTTAGAGCCACATTTTTAGCGAATACAAATTTAGAATGGAGTCCAAATTAAAATAGAGTTTCACTAATCTTCTATAAATATTATCATGGATTTACACCATTTAAAACTTGTCAATGGTTTTTAACAGATTTTATTTAACTTTATCATTTCAAAATAATGAAAGAAAAGTTTGGTTTGATTAGAATATCCACTAAGAAATCCTACTGTATGAGATGATGGTGCAATCATTCCATTTTGATGAAGAACCGGAAAGCCATTCTTTTATGAATTCAGGTATATATTTTTTATTTATTTTAGCTAATTATTTATTTTGTATTGTTTATATATATATATATATATATATCTACATATTTCTTCTAATTTTTTTTACTGATGCATGTCAAGAAGTATTCTCTATATTTAGTAGTTTTGCTGATTTATGTAATTTTTAGAACATACTGTCATACTACTGTTAATAATAGCTCATGCTAGTTATCCTTTGTTATGTGTTTTTGTATAGAAAAATCACTTATGTTTGAGAAATTCGCCAATATCGCACTCCATAATTGCACAACGTTAACATCACTAGAAACATCTTTAAATGTGAATCATGAGTTATTGTCTTGGTTTTTAAAAGCAGTGATCATTAAACGATATTCAAATGTCATCAATCAAGATTTTAGTGAAGATAATATGAGAGCTCGACTGAAATTTTGTCTCGATGCTAGATAATGCTACTTTGGCCGATAACCTGAAGTTTATTGATATGTACAATATTGTACATATTGATGAAAAATGGTTTTATTAAACCAAAAAGACATCAAAATTTTATTTGCTTCCTGTTGAAAAAGAACCGTATCGTACATGTCAGAGTGAAAACTACATTGGAAACGTAGGCTTGTAGCTGTTATGGACCGTCCAAGATATGATGGAGAAGGTAATGTATTTTTTTATAAAAATTAGGATTGTTTCCATTTGTTGTAATGCAACCAGCTCAAAGACGAAGTAAAAACTGGTAGGCGGGTACTTTGGAATTAAAGGCAATGACTTCCATCAAGAGAGAAAATATAAAGGAGTTCTTAATTGAGAAAGTAATTTCGATAATTCAAAGGAAAAATGGACACTAGAGTATTTTAGGAAGCCAATTTTTATTCAGCAAGATAATGCAAGAACACAAATTGATCTGAAAAATAAAGAATTTCAAGCAGATGGTTCTGATCATGGTTTTGATATTAGTTCGATGTGTTAACCACCAAATTCATCCGAATTAAATATTCCAGATCTTGGATTTTTAGTGTTATTCAGGCACTACAACACCAGGTATGTCCTAAGTTAAACAGATTTTCGCTGTTAAAATTCATTTGATGATTATCCTTCTACACTAGTTAAACAATTTTTTTTACTCTATAATCATAGAAATTATGAAGGTCCATAGAAAAAACAAATATAAAATCCCACATTTGAAGAAATATGTTTTGGAGAAAAAGATGATTTACCTTTACAACTGACTTGTGATCTTATCTTGATATAAATGTAATAAATTATTTATATAATGAAGTTTTTTTGTATGATTTTTACGTTTATATTTGGTTTTACATTACATTAGTAAAAAAAACCAATCATTACATTGGAAACCAAATATAAACGTAACACAATCATAAAAACAACTTAAGTAGACAAATAATTTATTAAATCACGTATTAAGATAGGATCACAAGTCAGTTGTAAGGAAAAAATATTTTCTTTCTCTGATAAGAGATTTCTTCAAATGCGGGATTTCATTCTTGGTTTTTAAATGGACCTTCACAAATTTTTGCGTGCATGATTGTAAAGTCAAAAAAATCTGTCACTTTTGTGGGAGGATATTCATCAAATGAATTTCAATTGCAGAAATAAGTTCTTCTATAGTCTTAAGACATACATGGTGTTGTAGTGGTTGAAAGAAAATAAAAATACAGCATCTAGAATCTAAGATATTCAAGTCGGATGAATTTAGTGGTTGACACATCAAACGAATATCAAAACCATGATCAGAAGCAGCTGCTTGAAATTATTTATCTTTCGGATCAACATGTGTTTTTATATGATTTTGTTGAATAAAAATAGTTTTCCTAAAATCTTCTTGTAGCCATCATTCCTGAATTTTCAGAATTAATTTCTCAATTGTGAACTCTTTTATATTTTATCTCTTGGTGGAAGTCATTGCCTTCAACTCCAAATTATTTTTCTCTCGGTTTCTACTTCGTCTTTTGAGTTGGTTGCATTGTAACAAATGGAAAAAATCCTATTCTCATGGAAATTATTCATTTCCTTCTCCATCATATATTGGAAGTGCCATAGCAGCTAGAAACATTACCTTTCCAATGTAATTTTTACTCTGACATGTACGATGTGCATCTTCTTCAACATGAAACAAGTAATAATTCTATGTCTTCTTTTTCATATAAAACCATTTTTCATCAATATGTACATTATTGTACATATCACTAAACTTCGAATTATCTGGAAGAGTAGCATTATCAAGCATCGAGACACAAAATTCCAGCTGAGCTCCTACGTGACCTTCACTCAAAGATGGCTTGATGGCCTTTGAATGTCGCACAGTGATCCTTGCTTTTAAAAATCGAGACAATAACCCACATCTCACATATAAAGATGCTGCCAATGACCTTAACGTTAAGCAACGATGGAGTGAGATATTACCAAATTGCTCAAGGTCAATTGCTTTTCTTCGTACCATAATTTTCTTTCCTCTTAAGTGATACATCAATAACTTCTCCACGTCCGATATTTTTGGCTTGTTTCCAAATTCGTTGAACCATTTGTAAGGGGATTGAAAATAGATCAGAAACTTATGTTTTTTTTTTGGTAAAATTATGAAACTTATGTTGTTTGTAAGTTCTTTAAAATTTCAGTGACACTTCTCTCCAACAGTGCAAGATAGATCTCTACTCTTTTTCCTTCGATCATTTTTATTTTATTTTATGAACATTAGCTTCTTCAAGATGTTCTAGAACGCAAATATTTTCTCATGTTGAAATATTAATATAATTAGGTTATAGGTAGATTAAATCTACTTATTACAAAAAAAATACAATGATAACAAAAATTATTGTTTCGTGATTAATAAATTTGTTCTTTGTTGATCTCCACTCCAAAAAGGGATGCACTGTCACAACTTAATTTAATGCAAAATATTTATATAGTGTTTGATATTCTTTTTCAAGATTAGAGATTATTAGACACATAGTTATCCCACATCAGTAGTTGGAAGGGATCCTTAATAATATAAAAAGTGGATGGACCAATACTCTTATCACCAATTGGTTTTAGGTTAGAAACCCATCTAGCTTAACATGGTAACATAGCCCGATCCACGCAGCCAACCCGATTCACATCGATCTGGCCCAAAGTTAACACATCGATCTTTGTCCAAACATTCCGAGATTGACGCTCAAAGAGCCATCATCTCGAGGGGGCCTATTAGACACATAGTTGTCACACATCGGTAGTTGGAAGAAATCTTTAATAATATATAAGGTGAATGAATGATCCAATACTCTTATCAACAATTGGTTTTAGGTTAGAAACCCATCTAGGTTAACAGAGACTATTAAGGAAGAAAAAAAGTTGCTGCATATTAAATGATGAACTGACCGACCTACCACGTAGATATATTATTCAACAACATATCAAGTTCTTGTAATGCATTTTTCCTTTAGATTAGAGATTATTAAAGAACAAGTAAATGTTAATTCCATATATTGCGATGAAGATAGAGTTGAGCAAGTACGACTCAGTGAGAATTTAACGGTTTATACAACTGTTATTAAGGACAAGAGAAAATTTGACAATTTTAATTTTATTAATAGACAGTGAATACAGACTTGTTTTGATTACAAAATGATTTTATTCAGCAATTTACATTCTCAATTATTGGTTTTTTCATGATGGTTTTAGGTTTATGATGCTTGTTAATTGTTATGACTGAGTTTGTTGCCCAAGTACAAATGATTGAACAAAATTTTATTTTATTTGCTAAACTTGAACAAAAACTTCTCTGTAATCAGTGGTAGAGCCACGTTAGAGTGAGGGGTGTCAAGTGACCCATATGAAATCTAGAAATTATAAATTTTAGGTTTATATACAAAGTTATTGTTGTGGTGAACTGGTCAATATCTTCCTTTTTGACCCACATGTCTTGAGTTCAAGTCTCACATGTCTTGGTCAATATCTAACCTATTTATAATAATTATGACCCATGTAAATCTAAATCCTAACCTAAATCCTAGCTCCGCCACTGCCTGTAAATGATATTACATTGTTGGGAAACTACTTTCGGGGGTAAATGATGTTAGATTTAAGTTTAAATATTCTTTCATTTTTATGCCTTTTTGAGAGAGGGGTGATGTGCCATTCCCATACTTGTATTTTATATGCATTTCATTTAGATTTTGTCAACAAACACGTATTCCTTCGGTTTCATACTATTACTAATTACTGTTTTAAAGTAAAATTTTCATTAAAAAATAATTGTTGTTTTAGAATTTCAATTACAGTTATATGTTATATCATTTTTTATGTTTTCTAATGAATAAAATTATAGTTAAATATATAGTTGATGATGTTTCTAATTCAAATTTTTACAAAATTAAATATTTTAAAATTTTATATATACAAATGTAAATGAGAAATAGAATAGTGATAAAAAAGCGAAAAGTTGGTGGGAAAGAAAAACACTTAAATAATAAATAGCTTAGTTTTGTGAGAGGAATATTCTTGAAGATCCGTATCAACATGCCTTCTTCCCCCATGAATCCAACAAAACCTTTCTCATGAATCTCTCAAAATATTATCCTCTCTCTCTCTCTCTCTCTGAAAGAAAAATATTTTAATTGCAAAAAGACTCTCTTCTTCGTTCCCATCATCACCATGACGCTGGATAGTTACAACGGCGATGTTCACACCGTACCTCAATCGGAGAACTCGCCGATCGACACCGACAAAGATAGAGAGCTGTTCGTGCCGCCGCTCAACTTCGCCATGGTTGATAACGGAATCTTCCGCTCCGGTTTTCCTGAACCGGTTAGTTTCAGCTTCCTCCAGTCCCTGCGACTCCGATCCATCATGTAATAATCAATCTCTCCGTTTTGATTCAGTCTTCTTCCTAGTTAGTTAGAAGATCAAACGCTGTCGTTCTGATTCGAAATCCTCTACTCTGATGATCTCTATTTGATGTTTTCTATAAGATACTTGTGCCCTGAGCCATACCCAGAGGTGAATGTAGAGTTTGCGAAGTCCAATGGGATCCACGTGTTTCAGTTTGGAATCGAAAGATGCAAGGTGAGGAGCATAGTAGAGATCGATCTATACCTGAGGATCTCTACTAAGATTAGATGTTTCTCTCTGTTTTTTTTTCAGGAGCCCTTTGTTAATATACCGGACCAAGTTATCCGAGAAGCATTACAAGTACTCCTAGGTAACATGATTTTTTTTTCTGTCTCTCTAAAACATCATGTCGCTGAGCCTAACATTTTTTTTTTTTTTTGAACATCGTCTAATCTTAACTTGTTCTTGCATTTTTAACCAGATACAGAGAATCATCCTGTCTTAATCCATTGCAAAAGTGGCAAGGTATAATTGAAGTCTCTATCTTCCCTTTGTGAAAACTCTAGTGACATACATTCTTACGTTGGTAAATTTAAATAAAATTTCTAATAATATTCTGGCTCGATTTCAGCATCGGACTGGATGTCTAGTGGGGTGTGTGAGGAAGATACAGAGATGGTGTTTGTCTTCCATCTTCGACGAGTACCAGAGATTTGCAGCTTCCAAAGCTAGAATCTCTGACCAGAGATTCATGGAGCTCTTTGACATCTCCAATCTAAGACATTCACCACTCTCCTTCTCATGCTCCAAGAGGTGTTGATCACTGTAAACGAAACCTACAACTTAAATAAATAGTTGTTGAATGTCTTGAAAAGTCTCTTTAGCTAGATGAAAAATCATTCAAATAAAAAAAACCCTTTCATTGCAATGTAAATAAATAAACATTGTAGGGTTTTTCTAGAGAGAAAATTGTATAGGCTTGGTTACAAGACTCTCCATTTAAACGCTATCATCATGTAGAACAAGTTTTATCATAAAGTCTTTTTACCAAATTTTGTTGTTGAAAGTAGGGGATGAAGCATTACAAAAAAATCTCTTCTACAATTATGCATATGCAACAAAAATGAAATTGATGGGTGAGCATCTCCAATTCCATTCTATAATTTAGAGTAAAATGGAGTGGGAAATTGAGTGATGAAGAAACAAAAATCACATTACTCCATCATCGTCCCTTCATTTTCCATTCTATTTTACAGTAAATTATGGGATGAGATTGGAAATGCTCTAAAGTACAAAATAAAACAACTGATAAAAACTCATTTGGCAAGAGAAGCCAAGAACTTTAAGTTTCAAAAAATTCACAATATACTAATTGTTCTAAACAGGTAGCAATATATTCCAAAGGATAGAGGCCGAGGGACACAATTCGTTTGGGTCCGACGACCAAAGAGAGGAGAAGGCATACATACACCTAAAGACTGGGTGTAGATTTACCTTGTCAAGATTGAGAAGCCAACGAACTGAGAGGAGGAGAATACGACAAGACTCGGTTCCTTTTGCAAGGACAAGCACGTTTGGATGCACCATCCAGACGTTGTATTCAAATACTGCATGCATCCAAATTCAAAACATGGTCTTTTATCTTTTTGAAAGTAAGAAGCCAACAAAACGGAAAGGAGATCACGAACACTACTCGGTTCCTACTGATAGGACGAGAATCGCAACACCATATTAGAACAACAATAGCTTCAAACTAAACACCAGCAGTACAGTTCAGACAAAAACACACTCCGAAACTAAAAAATAGAAAAAAGACAATTCTCTCAAATGATCCTAAAGTATTTTTTAACCCAAAAAGCTAAGTAATTGAATTACAAAGGTTTGTAAGTGATGTTTAATAGGGTTTTATTGAATCAAAGATCTGAGAGAATTCAAGATTTGAGTAAATCCATGAAAATCCGAGATTTGAGTAAAAAAGATTGTAACAAACTTTATGAGGGTTTTGAAGAAATTTCAGAGTCTTTTTTTTTAAATCTTAAATATTTATTTAAAATAGTGTTTTTGTAAAACAAATTAATTACTATAGTCTGATATATATATATATAAAATTAATTACTATAGTCTGATAATATATATATATATATATATATATATATATTATTTCAAACAGTTTGTTTTTCTTTTTAAAAGTGTGAACTAATTTTTCCATTTTTTTAAAACAAGTTTCAAATACTATCATGGGAGGTAATATTTGTAATTTTTCTTTTTCAATATAGAATATCATACAAACCCCACCAAATCCCATTTGATAGATTTCAACAAAATCCATATTTTCCGATAAGCGCACAATGTGGTTGGTTTGCAAACAAAAAACAATCACATTGAGATATCTTCTACATTAGCTATGTTCCAAGAGACAGCAAAATGCTATGCAGTTTCATCATCTTCCTCTTGCCGTCCTTTAATTCTCCAATACGGCTTTGTTTGATAAGGAGGTCTCTAACATTCTAACTGTGGTTTGCTCAAGCACCTTTATCTCTCCAATATCTTCCTTGAGCACTCAACTACATAATTGACTCTTATTTGATCACACAATGTGTGGCCATGAGAGCAATACCATTTCTCCAGCACATACTTCCACAGGTCTAGTCCTAAATTGACCTCACTATTCTTTCAAAACAGCTTTATCAACTTCACAACAGTTAGCGTTTACGGAACCAAATAGTTTCCTTTCATTTTGTGGTAAAGCATCACTCATGTCTCTCCATTTAGTGAGAATACTCAAGAATTACAAAACTCCACAATAATTTGTGAACCCTCTGTTGAGAATTCTACATATCACACCTCTCCTATTAAATCCTTAAATAAATCATCAACCCTACCTCACACCCACTAAAGTGACCCCATCACTATTCCCAAAACTATAAACACAACAATGACAATATAAATTTCTAATAGGATTCCGCCCTTGGTATTTTAAGTTATTTACATAATTAATTATATATTTGCATAATTAATTAAAATTGGCCGGAAATATAAGACAATTAGTATGATTAATACCCAATAGAATTCAAGCATTTAGTAATTATAAAATCGTGCGAAAAAATTAATGACCCCGAGATACTCTCATGTATTTCATTTTCTTTTGCATTTAAAGTATAGATTGTTATTCAAGTTTATCTTTAATTGAGATAGATTGAAAGAAACAATTACCTACTAAACATAATATTAATATATTTTGAAGTTTACTTTAGTTTCCAAAATAAAAGAAATTCTATTATCTAAAATGCAGTAACAATCACATTGACTAGGGGTGGGAAAAAAAATGAACCAAGTCAAACCGAATCAAAACCAAACCAAATTAGTTATGGTTTACTTCGGTTGGACAAATTTTGGAACCGAATTAACCAAATCGAATCGAACCAAAACCGAATCCATAAAATAACCAAAGTGCCACTCCTACTGTTTATAATATTTATATTAGGTTCAAAGATAATAATCTAAAATAAGTAGATTACATTTTTTAATGTTTGGTTTTATGTTTGGTTTTACGTTTAAACACAAAAAATTATTGATTTAATTCTATATTAGATTTAGTTCACATAATTTATTTTTTATTGACACCAACATGATGATTTCATGACCATGTGTTGATGTTTCAAAACATGATTTCTCTTAAAAAAACTAAACTAAGAAAATCAGATTAAACCGAACTAATACACAAATCGAACTGAATACAAACCAAACCGAAACCGATCCAAACCAAACTAACTATGGTTTACTTCAACTGGAAAAATTCTAGAACCAAATTAATCAAATTGAACCAAACCCGAACCGAACCGATAAAATAACCGAAGTGCCCACCCCTAACATTGACACTTCCTCTTCTCATTATTAAGATCGCGTCATCCCATTAGTCCATATATTTGTTTTAAGCTTTCATATGTTTTTTTACCTTTTTCGTATGTTTCTTATTTTCCATAAACTAAGTTAAAAGTTGATATCATTGTTATCCCAACCAAACCAAAATAATCAAATCAAAACGAATATTCATAAATAACCAAACAGTCAATATATCTCTTGAATCGAAAACCGAAACCATACTACCTGGAACCAAACCAGAGAAAAAAATCAATAGGCCCCACACTTGACAATGGAGCCACTCTGGCAAGCTCGCTCCCTGATCCTAACATGAGCTATTTCAACAATTTTTTTTTAAAACAGCTTCGAAAAAACAAAGTCGGGAACAAAATGGCACCGAACCAAAAGTACCAATCACTCAAACTCAAAGATATTAGTGACAAACAGACAAGGTAATAAATTTATAAACCAAATAATTTATGCACTTTTAAAGTGCGGATCAAAATCTATTTTTTTTTATAGAAAAACGTTTTATGGGGGCAAGTACTCTTTCTCGGGACAAGGTTGGTTTAGTACTCTCGAAGGTTTCGAGGGACTAATGGGGGCGTGAAATGTTCGGGCAAGTATGTCCCCCTTTCACTCGGAGGTGGAGGTATTGATTTGGGCAATGGAATGTATGAGAAATTACGACAGTTTCAGGTTACATTTGCAACGGATTGTTCTCAGTTGGTGAAGATGATTTCGGAACCATAGGAATGGCCAGCGTTCGCAAGTTATCTTGAGGATATTAAGAGTTTACAAAGCAGTTTTCATAACTCACAGCTCATTCATATACCACGGACGGCAAATTCAAAGGCGGATCGTTTAGCACGCAGTGCCAGACAACAATCGTCTTTTGTCATTCACATGGATGCAGAGCTACCAGTTTGGTGTGCAGAGTCTATATTAGTCTGTATCTTTGATGACAAATATATATATATATATATATATATATATATATATATATATATATATATATATATATATATATATATATTTTATGCCTAAATTTCGACTCGATTTGTTTTTCTTTTTGATTCTATCAAAAATCTGAAAATTTGTAAGTCTTTGAAGCAAATCAAATAGTAAAAATCAACATCCATTAGTAATGAAGCGAATCGCAACTATTAGAAAATATTAGACTCAGATATTCTAAATGTATAATTTATATATTTATTATTTTAAATAATTATCAAAATTTAGGGAACATATTGTGTCACTATTCTTAACTTTTTCTTTATTTTTTTAGTTTGTAGAATATATTTTTGAAAACAATCTCATATAGCTTTTACAAAATTGCTTGTACTGGCTGAGACATCCGTAAATCTCGGTAAATATTCACAAATATATGTAAATTTTTTGGATATCAAGAAAATTGGATATCCGTACTTTTCCGAAGGAAAGAAAATCAGTAAATTAGATATCTATTAATTGCGAAGCAAATCATAAATATTGATTTATGGTAGTATTCGATCCGTGCTTATCCTTACCGATATCAAATCTTCTTTTCTTTGGTAAAAACCGGTATCAAATCTTGTATTTTAAAAATACATGTTTATGTGATCCATATATTACTAACCATGGATAATTTCATACTATAATTTACATGCAAATAATTATCTCTCACCATGTGTTGGTCTATATAATAGAGATTAAGCTTTAAAGCCAAAACACAAACTCCTCTCAGAACACAATTAAGTTAGAGAGGGAGAGAGAGATCGGACAAATGGTGATTCATATCAAGAATATTTATCATTGCTTCTTCACGATCTCAAAGTGGCGATATCATCACTAATTTTTCCATCTGAAGAAACCTTGACCTTTTTTCAAAAAAAAAAATACCTTAACCCATGAGAGAAATTCTATGTTCTTGTCCAACGTCGACCAAGTTCTCAACTTTGATGTCCAAACGGTTCATTTCTTCCGACAAAACAAATATTATTCTCCGGAGATTGTGGCGGAGATGCTGAGAAAGGAGTTGGTGGGAGCAATAGACGTTTACGAGTTTTTGGCCGGGAGACTTCGCCTGAACCCTAGCTTTGGACGCCTGGACCTTGACTGTAAAGGTACTGGAGCTGGGTTTGTAAGGGCGTATACTTTGGAGGAACTTGGAGATTTGGTTTATAAAAATCCAGCTTTTGCTAAATTGGTTGCAAGTCAGCTTCGATCTTTGCTTATAGATGATCAACATTGTTTTCTTTTCAGGTAACCAACGATTGCTTCCTAAACTTATATTTTTCCAAATTACATTGTTTTTTTGTGGAGTAATATATCACCCAACAAAAATATGTCACAAGTTTGAGTATACATCATATAATAAAAACATTAAATGTCCTCAGCGTCTTTAAAAAGACTAGACCAAACAAAAAAAATGATGTAGACAGAAGTTAATTAATTAGTAGTTACGAATAAATATATGTACCTTTAATACTTGTGTACAAATGTATCAGTTTCGTATTTTAGTTTATCTGAACCTAGCCATGGGCAAAAAAACCGGATCCGAAAAACCGAACCGAAACCGAACCAAAATACCCGAAACCGAAACCGGACCGAAAATCCTAAAATACCCGAACGGTTTCTATATTTTTATATCCGAAAAACCGTAACCGAATCGAAACCGAACCAATAACCGAATGGATATCCGAATATCCGAAAAATTAAGTTTAAGCTTTCTGTTATTAGGTAAAATGCCATCAATACCACTCGAACCTTAATTGGATAGGAAGGGTGAGAATAAAGTAAAATGCTATCAATACCACTCGAACCTGAATTGGATAGGAAAGGTGAGAACATTGTTACCACGTGACCACATTATCTTTTATATACTCTCTTATATTATAAATATATGTGTTATTTTATATTAAAATAGAGTAAATATTTATAAAATTATAAAATTGACATCTTAGAAACTCGAACTTTGTTTGGATTGACGTTTATGCAAGTATATAATCAGTAGACCATTTAGATTAACATGTTAACTAAAATATTTTATCTATATATATTTGATTCACATATTAAACGGATATCCGAAACCGACCCGAAACCGAAACAGAACCGAACCGAAACCAAACCGAAATCTCATAAAAACCGATTGGGTATAGTAATGATATATGCAATATATCCGAAACCGAATGGTTTTTATCCGAAACCGAACCGAACATCCGAATGCCCAGGACTATCTAAACCTATTAAAATCTGTTCTGAAATATAGTATAACCTCTTTAAATTAATAATATATAAATTAATATCTCTATAAATTAATATAATTTCATAGTCCTGAATTGAGTTTTTGATTCAATTAGTATTTCGATAAATTAATAATCTCTATAAATTAATAAAAAATTATAATTTTGGTGTAGTCTCAACATTATTAATTTATAGAGGTTTCACTGTACCTAATTATCAGTTTTTCGGATTCTTAGTTTATCTGAACTAACCAAATCTGTTATGAAATACAGAATTTATATCATGAACAAAGCTAGAAACTGCTGTTTTTGATGAGCATGTCCCCGAGTTTTGAGTTGGTTAGGTAAAGGCTGACCAAGCCAATTACATTCCAGTTTAACTATTCTACAATACTAGTGGTGTTTTGTAGTATATTGTGCATTGGTACTGATCGTCGTGGGAACCATCGGCTGCTGCACACATTACCACAAGAGGCAAATGGATTACTTGTAAGGGAGTTTATTTTAGTATTTTATCCGTAAATCGTTTTGTGTAACTTTTTTTATCGAATCTGCTAGAGAAAGAGCTTGCAAACAGTACCAGAAGAGTCTTGCCTCTTGTTTCAGAGTCAATTTACAGTCTCTTTTCTTTGGTCTCAATTCAGTGTAATGATTTGCAGTATGCCAGACTTTCGGAGGCTGATACAAACTAGGAAAAGGACGATGACAACCATGAGATGGGCACAATATGTAAAAAATGAGGGATTCACCACATGTGTCATATGGTAAATCAGATTAATCTCTTGAACAAGAATATATATAAATGAAAACTATCATCTCTTTTGGCTTAGGTTTAATATATAGTGTCCCATTTAACTCAAGTTTGAGCTCTTAATTTTTATATACATTTTCTTATATTTTATTTATATTTCATAAGATAAGTTTTTAACTATTCTCTTTTTGCTATCAAAAAATAATTTTTTTTTGGTTTCCTTAATATTTTTTTTCTAAAAATAAAACTTCTACTTTAACAGTTATTTTTATTAAATTTATGTTTTATTAAATAACACTTTAAAAAATATAATTATATTAAAAATATTTGATATTATTAAAAATATTTGATATTATGAAAATTACCTCGTTTTTCTTTGACTCAAATATTTAGAATAAAATGTAAAATTTAATAAGAATAATATAATTTAAAAACTCTTATAACTTGGACTTTTTTGGTGATGTCACCAATTGGTGGCTTAAACCAAAAAGAGAATTTTGTTTCAGAAACCTCAGTATTTTCACAATTAATAGTTACAAAAAAATCCCAATAGATGAAAAAGTTGTTGGAAATAAGTTTAAAATATCATATTTACATAATAGACTTTGTTGCCTGAAGCTGCTACTAAGAAATGACTATTGAATATTTGAAGCATAAGCCTTTCCTAAAGAGTCAGCCTATAAAACACTCTCACTTTCATTTCATACAAATCCTTTGTTGATTTTGGGACATGTGTTTCTAGTAATTTACATACAACAATGATTTTGAGGAAATATTTCTTTCAAATTTGAATTTTGTCACTCCTTTCCAGTTCATTTATAGTTATAAGCTGAGGCTTGACATATACATAATCATCCATGGAGTCAACCCCATTGAAGAGAAATCCGCTCGTTAAAACATTGAGTTTGGTATTGACCTTTCATTTTCCTGCTCCCTGATCATACATGAATTGCATACTCCTGAACCACAACTCATGTTTTGAGTTGAAGACTAAACAAACTAGGGCTGAGCACGAGGTAACAAAATGGGCATGGTTTGGGATCCTACAATTCATGTACGGTCGGGAAGGGGGAAATGAAAAGTCAAAAGTCAAACTAAATGTATCAAAGAGTAGATTTTTCTTCAACGAGGTTGATTATTCTATGAAAGATTATGTATATGGCAATCTTTAATCTATAATTATAAATAGACTCGAAAATATAAGATAAAATTCAAATTAGGGAGAAAAATTGGCTTAAAAGTTTATGTTATGTGTGAGTTACTAGAAATAGTCATCCTAAAGGTATCAATAAATGATTTGTTTGAGATTAAAGTGAGAAGATTTTATAGGTTTGGGGATACTTCTTCAGAGAAGGTTTATGTTTCACATATTCAATAGCTATTTTTTGTAACAGTTTTGCGAAATGAAGTTTATTATGTAAATGTGATATTATAGGCCTATTTTGTACAACAATTTTATCGATTGAGTATTTTTAGTAACTATAAATTATGTAAACACTTCAGACCAGGCTTTCCTTTCTAGTATAAGCCCATCAATGGATGACCCATCAAAAATATTCCGAGTTAAGAATTATAAAATTATATTATCCGTATAAATTTTTATAAATAGTTTAGTCAAAGAAAATGAGATATATTTTCATAATATTAAACATTTTAAATCTTATGAGCTTATATTGTAAATAAATTTGTATTCATTTTAATTGTTTTTAATAAAGAACATATCATTTAGAAATAATGGTTAAGTAAAATTAAATAAAATGTTTTACCAAAAAAAACTTAAGTAAATTGTAAGTTTTATTTTCCGAAAAATAATATTAAGAAAATAAAAATAAAGTATTCTTTAAGAAATCAAAAAAGGAAAAATAAAAACAACTTATGAAAATAAAAAAGAAAATGAAGGTTGCTTCTCATATATAATTTTTTTTGAAACATAAAAGTTATAAAATGAAGCTTCCTTCTCGTATATATAGAAAAAATCGCATGAAGCTTTCAGGTTTAATGCGTGATGTTAACATTCCGTGTAATACTTTATATGGCCTTGATTGATATACCGGATGATAAAGAATTAGCAGTATGCTATAGAAAAAACATGATGCAGAAGTTGTATACTCTTATTAAATTATTAATAGAATGATTGGTAAAACAATATGGATATGCTATTTAAAATTACCGTAAAATTTAGTATATATATACTTATATATAAAAAATTAAGAAAGATATATATTTAATTTATTTTATTTAATAATATCAAAGTATGTTTATATCGGAAAAAATTTAAACTTAAAAAAAAACAAATATATTATTTTAAAATTTTTTTTATAAATTTATTTTAAAAATGTAAATTTTAGTTTCTGGATATAAAAATAATTTTATGATATTATTAAATAAAATAAATAAATTAATTATATATTTTTCTTAATTTTATTTGTTATAAATGCAAATATTTTATAATATAAGCTCCAATTGTTATGTTGTTACTTATTGTGGTGATTGCGACTGGAATCATGTGTTGCTGCTACTACAAATGCTGCGGCAAGAAGGAAAGGGACTCGGCTCCGACACTGTGCTGCTACTTTGGATTTGCATTCGTACCTCGTAATCGGATTGAAGCAGATGGGGCAGCAGCGACCAGCGCTTGAAAGCTCCGATGATTGTCATGAAATGTTTTGGGTTTCGCTTTAGTATATTATAATGGACTGTTGGTTGTGTTTTTAGTCCCATGTACCTCTCTATCAATCTCGATGTAGTATGAAACAAAACAACAGTATAACCTCTTTAAATTAATAATCTATAAATTAATATATAAGAAAAATCTTTATAAAATAATATAATTTTATAGTCTCAAATTGATTTTTTTGTTCAATTAGTATATCGATAAATTAATAATTTCTATAAATTAATAATTTATATAATTTTGGTGTAGTCTGAATATTATTAAATTATAGAAGTTTTACAGTATAATCAAAGTAAATAAAGAGGTATTTTCTTTCTCACTTTCTTTTTTCTAGACAAAAGGATCTTCTTTCTCTCTATGTCATCTTGGATTCTTCTTCCTCTGTTTTTTTTTCTCCTTTTTCTGTTCAATCTTGTTAAGCTCACAAACTTAAACAATGGTATTATAGACCAAAAGGCCAACGCTGTCAAGCGACTGATCTTTGATTGCCTAGATATGACCGGAAGCCAAATCAAGTTTTCACCTGTTGACTACCCCTCCAATCACAGAGATCCGTCAAGTCCTTGAGCGTTAAGATGATCTCGCCAATAAAATACTAGTTAAGAGTTTTTGTCATCAACTTAAACGGACTCAAATAGACTATGTCAACTAAACTGGCGGCTCTGCATCCATGATTGTTTTATGGCACTGCGTGCTAGACTGTTGATATCTTGCATATTTGCATTGTTTTAACTATTCATTAGTGTGCATTTTGATCATCAAAGGCATCATCTAAGCATATCTAGGATGCATTTCATTGCACATGTCCTTATCAGGTGTTGGAGGTGATAGTTGGTGACTTTGGAAATCTTGAGAGGTGTTTTGGAGGCAAGAGTAATGGTTTTGCTCGTCAGCCGATTTTTCTAAGTGTCCCAGCGGCCTTTTGTGTTCACAGCGGCATAATGACACATTGTCATAAAACCGCTGTGATTGGATGATTTTTGCGGATTCTGAATCGGTCTTCTGCAGCGGCTTTGCAAGCCGCGCCACGAACGAGACCTCCATACGGCTAAGTGTCCCAGCGGTTTTTTGACTCCCAGCGGCCTTTTGGCGTGTCATTAAACCGCTGTGACTCTGTTCTATGTTGAATTTACCGTTTTGCCCCTCTACGATTTACACACTCTAAACATATGTTTAAGTTATCTTTTTGGCAGCCACCAGGCATATTATCTTTTGTACTTGGAAAACATCAAACTATTGGAGATCAATCTCTTTTTGGATCATTGATCCTTTGTTCTTATTTCATTTCTTGTTGATTTCTTTCTCTGTTTTTGATCAATCTGAAATCCAATATGGGTTTAAGAATGATCATGGGGATTAGTGAGTAATCACCTTTTGGATTTATGGGTTAGGGTGATTAAGGGTGATTAGGCTAGTTCTAGGATGTTTTAGGTATATATCATACTTGTTCCTTACTAGTAGAGTGATCTTAATGCATCATTTGAGTAGGCCACTCAAAGGGTGATCTCTAGGCATTTCTCACCCGATAGGTGTTTGATGAAATGCCTAAGTCAACTCTCCTAGGCTTTTAGTGTACTTTGCCAAAGACATTTGTTGTTAAAGATGCTAAGATAACTAATAGACTTGTTAGTAATGATTGCTTGCATGTTATTCAACCAAAGACATTTGATGTTTGAGATATGTTAGCAAATGAGCATTTATCTAGACATAGAGCTTGCTTAGAATTGTGTCTAGGCTTAAGGTTGATAGTTTGATTTATCATTTGCATTCCTTAGATCGAAACCTGATCACCCAAGGTCTAAATCCCTATATCTATGAGTTCTCCTTTCCAATAGCTTAAGAGTATCATTTTACTGTTTTGCATTAGCTTTAATCATTAATTTAGAATTTTTCAAATCACTGGTTGCACTTAGATTAGGCAAATACTTGCATTCTCTCTGATTTGAAGTCCCTCAGAACTGGTTCGACAACTTCCCTATACTACATCATTTGTCTTAGGAGCCTCAAATCTCCTAACATCAACTGTCTGCCTTAAGATTCTTCGTTCGTGGTATATGAATGATCTCTGAGCTGAAATTTTTTTTGCAGGATCTTATTATCTTCCAAATAGCTTGCAAAAATGGACAATTCTTCTGGTTCTGAAACCATCTTCACCAATTGAGAACAATCGGTTGCAACGTAACTCGAAACTGTCGCAAATTCCTCATACATTTCATTGCCCAAATTAGCACTTCAACCTCCGAGTGGAGAGGAAATATGGTAGCTCGGACATTTCTTGCCTCCATCAAACCATCAAAACCTTCCAGCGTACTATACTAACTTTGTCCGGATAAAGTACCATCGTCCTGGGATTGACGATAATGTCGCAGTTGCTACAGTCTATGTCGCCCTCTGTATATTCAGCATTTGCGCTTCACCCCAAAAGGTTGATTCGGTTTCTGCCAATTTAAAAGTTTCCCTGGGATCTATATCCAAATTAGTAAAAACTTTGTTATTACTTCTTTTCCAAATATACCATAGCATCCAAGCAGAAATTAGTTAAGAGTTTTAAAATTATATTATACATAGAAACTATATGTTTTCCTGCACAATATGCAGAAACAAAATTTTAAATTTAAATTAAATTTAAAATTAACTTTTAATAGATTTAGTAATTTAGAAAATTATTTAACCTTATTTTTACATTAAGTAATATATTTAAATATAATTTTAAATATTATTCAAAATATAGCTAGTAGTATCGTCTTTTGTGTTTTAAAATTAATCAAAAATAACATTAGATATTTAGACAATGTTTATCTCTAGTACAATGGCTTTTGATTATTAAATTATTTTAAAACTTGTCATAATATCTAAAATATATTATCCATTTACTATAATCTTAATATCATATAACAATTTTTAACTGCAATATTTTATTTTTTAAAAGAATATGGTAATGAACCTTTAAAAAGGTAAAATACTTTTTGAAATATATTTTGTTGAGATAGATCAACTTTTGGAAATGCATAGCACAGATAATTTTGCAGAAATGTTTATTTTCAAAATTCAAAACATTATAAATGTTAAAACATAGAGCACTTGTTTTATTTACAGTATATAGAACAGTATAATTATGAAATATAAATTTTTAAATGAAGTATTTTCTTATAATTTTACAATATTTGGATAAATTTTTATTATAAAAATAATAAATATTTAGTTGTTTTTTATTAACTTGTACAAAGTATGAGTTTAATATTAATTCCATCTCGAATTTCAATTATTTTATTTCTATATTTTAGTTATAGTAATAATTATATATTCAATCTTTTAATTATTTTAATATTATTATATATATATATATATATATATATATAGATATATATATATATATATTATATATATATTAACATTGTTTTGTGTAACCGATGTGTTAAATCATGTCATAAATAGATTGAATCAATGCCATTATTTATGTGAGTTTTTTTTTGTCATCAACAACACAGACTTATATAATATTGATGAGAAGATTTTACATTTTGTTTTAAACTAGTGGTTTGCTCCACTTAGCGCGGATGATATTATTTATTTTATTTAACATTTAATGTTTGTTTATACTTTTATTGTTCCTTTTGTTTTTTTTCTGTAATAGATTTTGGGACATTTTTTATTTTAATTATTATCTCTCCTTCCTATGTCTATTCTGTTTAGTAAAAACATACTCTCATAGTCTCATCTCATCCTCGTATGCGTCTAATTGAAATTATCATTAATAACTTTACCACAACAGATAATTAAATAATTTATTAGCCATGGGAAAAAGTTATCCGGTTAACAAGATACATAACTGTATAGAAATCAGTTTTCTAGATAATTTGTTTACATTTACTTGGATGTGTAAAGGTAGGATTAGAAATAAATGTGTTGGTATAAGGGTTTAGATAACCACACCAATGTTTACAGTATTGTTGGTATAAGGAAATAAGTGTGCTGGTATAGGGTTGAGAAATTAGTATTGTTGAAGCATTAAACGTACACGCAATATAGGATCAAACCAATTGCCCGATTAATATTTATAGGTGACAGCTAATGCGAAAATTATCCGGCTAAAGCATTCGTAATAACTTTACTCCTAAGTGAAAAAGGCGAGGTTATAAAAATACCTAATTATTTAATAAATATTTTATGTATAACTTGTTTACACTGACGTTCATCTATTGGGGTATGGTTGTCAATAAAAGTATATGGTTTATGGTATAATAATTTATATTTTTAATCAAGTAATATGTTTATGGGGGTAAGAGGTAATATTTTAGTGTTTGATTTTTATCCTTTGGGTTCCGGGGTCCCTATTGGGTTTAGGGTTTAGCATTTTGTGTTTATGGCTTAGGTTTAGGGTTTAGATGTGTCCACTCTTTCTGCTTGACATTGTTGAAGCATTGGACGCACCTGCAATATAGGGCCATATCAATTGCCCGGTTAATATTTACAGGTGACAGCCAATGCGAAAATTATCCGGGTAAAACATACGTAATAATTTTACTGCTAAGTGAAAAATATGAGGTTAGCCGGTTATAAATAAATTTTCTGTATAACTTGTTTACACCGACGTTCAGCTGTTGGGGTGCGGTTGTGAATAAAAGTATATGGTGTAGGGTATAATAATTTATTTTTTAATCAAGTAATATGTTTACGGGGTAAGGGTTAAGATTTTAGTGTTTACTCTTTATTCTTTGGGTTACGGGTCCCTATTAGGTTAGGGTTTAGCATTTTATGTTTAGGGTTTAGGTTTAGGGTTTAGGTTTAGATGTGTCCATTCTTTCTTCTTGACATTGTTGAAGCATAAGTTGTACCCGCAATATATGGTCAAACCATTTGTCCGGTTAATATTTACAGGTGACAGCCAATACGAAAACTATCCGGGTAAAACATACGTAATAAATTTACTGCTAAGTGAAAATATGAGGTTATCCAGTTATGAAAATAACTGACTGTTTAATAAATAAATTTTCTGTATAACTTGTTTACACCGACGTTCAGCTGTGGGTACGGTTGTGAATAAGAGTATATGGTTTAATGTATAATAATTTATATTTTTAATAAAGTAATATGTTTACGGAGGTAAGGGTTAATATTTTTAATGTTTAATTTTACCCTTTAGGTTTCAGGGTCCCTGTTGGGTTTAGGGTTTAACATTTGTGTTTAGGATTTTATGTTTAAGGTTAATGGTTTAGGGTATAGGATCAAACCAATTGTCCGGTTAATATTTACAGGTGAACGAATGCAAAATTATCCGGCTACAGCATACGCAATAACTTTACCGCTAAATGAAAAAACAAGATTATGATGATGAAACATATCTTCTTGGGTTTATGTATTTATTAGAAGGATGAAGAAAGTTTGACAAAGAATAATAATAAGAAAGAATAGAGAGATGAAGATAATCTACTTTATTAAACAGAAGTACACATAAAAAATACTCCTTAAATTTGCATAAAATTTACAACCAAATTCCATTCAAAATTTAATTAACTTACCGTAAAAACATTTGTCTTTTCCACATATTCAATGTTGTCCTAAACTACATAAAACCAACTAAAACAAAGGAAACAATAATTTAAAAGCTACGCTTTTGTTCTCCAGGTAGACAATATTTTGTTTTACCTGCCATATCATTTCTCCTGCAATATCGACACCAAGTAAACTTCATGAATAATTCAAAAAATGACAAAGCTCAGAAAGGGGATATAAAACCTATCCAAAAATGAACTCTTCCATATGAGATTCGAGTTAGCCAATATATCCATATCAACTTTAATTACAATCAATGAAGAATCTTTATTATAACAATAAGATTGGGAATTTTCTCAAAAAAAAAGATTGGGAAACTGAATCACACAAACAGTTATAATTTTACCTATTACTAAATCACAAAATTAATTTTCAAAATCATTTCTTTCCCTTGATTTGCGGATCAATCAAATTTAATTTTTAAAATTAAATGTATAAAATCTATCCCAAAATCATATAATATTAAAATAGAAGGACTTTTTATCTACTTAATCCATCTATTAACTATTTTCTAAATTATAAAATAACATAATATATAAATGCATGAATTTTACAACATACTTCAACTTATTAAAAAAATTAAAGTACGATATATAAACTAATAAATAATTTCATAAGTTAATATATATATATATATATATATATATACATATATATTATTATATATATATATATATATATATATATATAATATATATATATATATATTATATTTATATTAAATATTTTTAAAATTTTAATTTATTTATCAAGTATAAGACGGGTTGAATGATAATAGTTAATTTGTATAATAATGTTGACCAAAAATATAATAATCAAATAAAATTTACCAATATAAAGATTACAACAAAATTGTGGGTTTAATATAACTTTTAAATAGAGTTTAACGAGATTATATATAGAGTCATCGATGTTATCGGTTTAACTGCAGGTCTAGACGGATTACAGTACACTGAATATAACACTTCATCAGTAACATTTAGAAGTATATACGCAATAAAAATAAAAAATAATATTATTCGAAAATAATCCCGCCCTTTTAAGGGCGGGTCAAAATCTAGTTGTTTTTTAAATGATATGTTTTCTTTTTGTATGTTTAAAATAAATAAAAAATCTTTAAAAGATTATCAAATCTAGTAAAATCTTAAAAAAATCCTAAACAAATCTTTACACTATAGCACCATATCTCTGTAAATTATTTCTGTCAGATACTAACCCTAGGTCTCCTATCGCCTAGAAGTCGACTCGCCAAACCCAGAGGGCAGTTTCGTCAAATCGTCTCCCTGTTGCCATGACACGCTGGTTCCACTTTACCATCTTTCCTACTTACCTAATCTGCTAAGAGATTTTTGTTTTTTGACCCAATTTGCTCTTATTAAAACTTATGGTATATAGATATTGTTTAGTATATAATCCGGTCAGACCATATAAACAGAATAAACTGATTAGTTTAAAAAAAAAACTTATTAGTTAAAAATATAGTAGTATAGTTATATGTGAATTACATAGTATAATTATATGGTTTATGTTGATAATTTATAGTAGTATAGTTATATGTAAATTACATAATATAATTATATATACTTAGTTTATTTTATTGATATGATTTTGATATTTAAAGACATTAACTTGAATAATTTATTATTTTTAAGTAAAAACTTTCAGTCTTTTTTATATTTCAGCTTATGAATCTATAATAATTAAAATTTGTTTAATAATTATTTTTAATAGTTAAATAAAATAGAAAATATTTTTTTCAATAATTATAGCATTGTTAATAGATTCAATTTTCAATCATACAAAACTAAATTGACAAAATGTTTTAAAAGATAAATATAGTTTAAGTTCTTTGATAAAAATGAATAAACCAAAAACCGATAGAATATAAATTGAATCAAACCAAAATATATATGGTTTTTATATGGTATCAAAATTTTATAAACTAAAATACCAAAAAGCCGAAACAGACCACAATCCAGATTAAACAATTCTATTTTAGCTATATAATAACTTTTATACCGGTCTCATTCTATGTTTTGCGTTGATGATGTTTTAAGGGCATCTCCAATCCAACACTATTTTTACTCTAAAATGGAATAAAAATGAATATAGAATAACAAATGTTCCAACCCAACTTCATATTTTACTATATTTGGAAGTTTACTCCATAAATGGAATAACCTATTTTTATTTGTTCATGACTTTGTTATGGAATGAATAATGAAGTAGGATTAGAACAATTTTACTTCATATTCACTTTTATTCTATTTTAGAGAGAAAATGAAAGCTGTAACGGACCCTGCGATCACCAAAAGGCAAACATCCAAAAGTAAGGGGCTGTTTGTTTCACCATTTGTCATTTCCATTCAGATGATTCATTTATATGATCTATCTAGATGATCCATTCAGATTTTTGTACATGTTTGTTTGTTCATCCAGATATCTCATCTAGATGAAATATCTAAATGAATCATATGTTTGTTTCTTTGTTTCCATTTCCATTCAAATGAGTTTAGTAAATAAATTGCCAAAATACCTGTGTTAGTTTAATCATATGGTTAATTATTTAGTTTAATAATTTACATTAGAATTATTTCAAAATTAACAAGTCCTTTTGCGGTTTGGGCGGAAAAACAAGATTTTTTGGTTTTAGCGGACAAACACATTTTTTGGTTTTGGTGTGAAAATACAAATTTTTGATTTTGGTGAGAAAACACGTATTGCGGTTTTAGCAGGAAACACGTTTTTGCGGTAATGATATTTTTCAGCTTGGCGGGAAAACGAGATTTTTCGGTTTTGGTGGAAAAATAAGATTTCGCGGTAACGATATTTTTCAGCTTGGCGGGAAAACGAGATTTTTCGTTTTTGGCAGGAAAACACGTTTTTGCTGTTTTGGCGGGAAACGAGATATTTCGGTTTTGGCGAGAAAACGAGATTTTTTTGGTTTTGGCGGGAAAACGAGATTTTGTTGTTTTGGCGAGAAAACGCGTTTTGGTGGGTAAACGAGATTTTTTGGTTTTGGCAGAAAAACGAAATTTTACGATTTTGGCGGGAAAACGTGTTTTTGTGGTTTTGGCGGGAAAACGAGATTTTTTGGTTTTGGCGAGAAAACGAGATTTTTTCGGTTTTGGCAGAAAACGAGATTTTGTGGTTTTGACGGGAAAACACGTTTTTGCGGTTTTGGCGGGAAAACGAGATTTTTCGGTTTTGGCGGGAAAATACGTTTTTGGCGAAAATGCGTTTTAGCGGGAAAACGAGATTTTTCGGTTTTGGCGGGAAAACGTATTTTTGCTGTTTTAGATGGAAAATGATTTTTTTTTTATTTTGGCGGCAAAAGCGTTTTTTGTGGTTTTGGCGGAAACACATTTTTGTTGTTTTGGCGACAAAATACGTTTTGACGAGAAAACGAGATTTTTTTTTGTTTTGGCGGGAAAATGCGTTTTTGCGGTTTTCGCTAGAAATTAAGATTTTTTCGATTTTGGAGGGAAACACGTTTTTGCGGTTTTGGCAGGAAAACACGTTTTTGTGATTTATGCGGAAAAATATTTTTTTCGGTTTTGGCGGGAAAACGCATGTGACATTTTTGCGGGAAACACGTTTTTGCGAGAAAACGAGATTTTTAGTTTTGGCGAGAAAACGAGATCTTTCGGTTTTGGTGGAAAAAAATGTTTTTGTATTTTTGTCAATTTTTAGGTGTGACAAAATAATATTATATTTAGATTTATAATTTGTGAATTACATTAGAAGTATAATAGACATTATATCATTTTGAATGAATCATCTCCATTCAAATGATCCAATTTGGTTCATTTGAATGAACTTTAAAATTAAGCCTAGATTTCCAAAAGTCATCCGAATGATCCATGTGAATGAGTTGCAATTTTACTGTCTAAACAAACAAAACTCTTATCTTCATCCAAATGGTTTATTAAGATGGAGAAACAGACAGGTTCTAAGTGTACTTTTCGAAGCTTCTAGGTCCATCACGTACACCTGCATAAGTGTTTTCTCAAACCCCCAAAAAAATCATCGCCAACATAAATATCGGGATAAATTTCAAATATTTCCTACTCCTAGAAAATGTTGGAATAAAACGATTAAAAGGTTACCACAAAATTATGGAAAGTCGGCAATTTCAGCTAAATGACCGAAAATTATCTTCGATTCTCCAACGGGTTATCTTTACCACCCACGTGTCAACACCATCTCCTAGCGCATCATATGCTGTATTAAAATACAACACTGTCCCTTGCGTAGCCGCGTCTACTTTTATCAGTTCTAACGAAAGGAGGGTATTATATGTCATTTGACATCTACGCTCAACGACTATAAGAGAAACACCTTAGTTTTTTTTTTGTATTCATTGCTTGCTGTCGAGAAAACATAGTGAGAAAGAGAGACAAAAATGGCGACGGTACCTCTGTTCACCAAGTTTCCATGCAAAACTCTATCTCCAAGCTCCTCCAACTCTAAACTCCAATCAAAAGCTCCGACTCTAGTGCCCGTAAACCCAATCAACCGGCGGTCGGAGGTTAGAACCACTGTCCATCGGCCAGATTTCAAGGTCCGAGTTAGCGACGTTAACGACGAGTGGGGTCCTGATGCATCGGAGAGAGGCTCTAACGTATTGGTGGCCGAGAAAGTAGCAGAAGAAGCGATTGAATCCGTGGAGGAGACGGAACGGCTGAAGAGATCGCTAGCGGATACTTTGTACGGAACAGATCGAGGTCTTAGCGCATCGAGCGAGACAAGAGCCGAGATCAGTGAGATGATCACGCAGCTCGAGTCCAACAACCCTAATCCAGCTCCCAACGAAGCTCTGTTTCTCCTGAGCGGCAAATGGATTCTGGCGTAAGTTAAATTATGCGGTTGGTTCGGTTTAGATAATTCATTTTTAATTAGTTCGGTTCACCTATAATTGTGCCAAATTGAACCGAAAATAATCCATTTCGATATTCGGTTTGTTCAGTAGGTTTTCTGTGGTTTGGTTAATTCGATTCAGAATTTTGCTAAAAAAAATCGGCATGTTGGTTGTAGTTTTTTGAATAGTTGAACCAATAACCGATTTGTTAATAAAATTGCTGGAACCGAGTTGGCCTAGTTATTACTAATCACGTGGTTTAACTTAGATAGAGAAAGCATCCAGCCATGTCATTATGTCAAGAACTTAATCCTCAATGTTAATGTTAATTTCCTTTGCAGTTACACATCGTTCGTTGGTCTGTTCCCGTTGCTCTCACGTAGAATCTCACCGCTGGTCAAAGTGGACGAGATCTCACAAACCATTGACTCCGACAGCTTCACTGTACAAAACTCTGTCCGGTTCGCTGGTCCCCTTGCCACGACATCGTTTAGCACCAACGCTAAGTTCGAAGTCCAGAGTCCTAAACGCGTCCAGGTTGATCATCACTCATCACCTAGAACCGAAAATATCTAATGAACGTTTTGCATAACCTAATTGATTGTTTGCTTGTAGATCAAGTTTGAGCAAGGTGTTATCGGGACTCCTCAGCTAACGGATTCGATAGAGATCCCTGAGTTCGTGGAGGTTCTTGGTCAGAAAATCGATCTCAACCCCATTAGAGGATTACTCACGTCTGTCCAGGACACGGCTTCTTCAGTGGCTAGAACCATTTCAAGCCAACCACCGTTGAAATTCTCTTTGCCTGCAGACAGAGCGCAGTCGTGGCTCCTCACGACTTATCTCGACAAAGACCTTCGGATCTCAAGAGGCGATGGTGGAAGCATTTTTGTGCTTATCAAAGAAGGCAGCTCTCTCTTAAACCCTTAAAAAACATTGTAAAGTAAAATCTATATAGAACCATGTCTGTATTTAATAGTCTTGTAAGTGTTATTGTTCGAGTGTTATGATGGTTGTTGTGTTTTCAGGGTTTAAATGTTTGATAATTTTGGCTTATAAAGTTGTAAAAGGTCTCTGATACAGTATGTTATTACTTACACAAACTGATTTTGTTACAGAACATGGTATCTTCTTACAGAAACTTCTGATCTTTGCTTCTCTTGTCTCTCTGATCATCTCTAATTGCTTCTCCTGAACACTGGAATGCTTGTCTGATTCAACGGAAGATTAAGAAAATGAAAGGCTGCAGCCTCCGCTCCGTTGCTGCAACAAGGCCTTCTTGCATTCCAAGGCCTTCTTGCATTCTGCCTCAAGTTCCTAGAGCATGCCCATCAATAAACTTGTCCATCTCGATTCCTCACATAATTTTTTTGATTATTTTAATTTTTTTTTTGTTTGACTTTTTCAAAAAAGAAAAAAAAATTATAGCCGAACCTATCGCGAATCGCTTCGTGTCGTGGGTCCGCGTAACAGTGACGAATCGAACCTCTACCTTCCGGGTTCACCTCCTCTTCTTTATTATATTATTTTTTTTGTTTTAAAAACGTGTGAACTCCCTTTATAAACCCTTAATGGACATGCTCTTATAACTCTTAAACCTTTTAATTCTAATTAATCAAGTTTTCCCAAAAAAAAAATACTAAAAAATCTGGGTATAAAATGATTATGTAGATTAGAGAAAAATGCTATGAATTTTCTAGCATAATATTAAAATGAATCACATTGAATGGTTTAGGATGATGAAATCAAATGTTAAATTTCACAAAACATAAAAATGTCGATTCATACATCTATCTATTTACCATTTTTCATAACTTTTAATAGTATAATTAACCAATCTTAAGAATAATATTTTTATTTCTAAATATGTTATAGTAACATAAAATATACATACTATAACAAGGATTTTTAGTGCTAAAAAGAAAATTAAAACAAATCTTACTCAATTTTATTTAATTGGGTTAGAGTGCTAATTTTGAACATGTGAAGTATAATTTTTCCGTGTTGTAATTGTATTTTAAGATTTCCAATAACAAATCATTCAAATTTATAAATCTCTAAATCAATGTTTACCTATAGTATTGTTTTTATTAACGTAGATGGATAGTCTAGTTTATTAAGAGCATGATTGGTTCAAACGGGTGCGGCTGCGGGAGAGTTTACGGAAGGTAGTTACGGTGTCTCCCGGTTTCAGAAATTAGTACGTTTACGGGATACTTATACTGGTTAACAGTAACGGTTGAATAATAAATTAACAATATTTATATTTTATATAATCATAAAATATCAAAATCATAATATTATAATAAATATAAAATTATATTTAGAAAGTTATAGTTTTAAATTTCTAAAAATCATAGAATTTTTTATTTTTTTATAATATTAATTGAAAATAGATATGTTTTAGTATATTTAAAATTCAAATTTAAATTTTTATTGAATATTTTTATTTTTGTATTTATAATATTTTTAAAAAAATATCCTTCCACAACCGTTCCTAATCACAAACATTAACTGGACTAACTTTTAAATTTAAAAGGTTTAAAGCGATTTGAAACAGTTTAGGGCCTGACTGGTGTAACCGCAGCGGTTGCGGGAGTTTGCGGGTGCGGGTGGTTGCGGTTTTAAGCGTTTTCTAGAGATTTGTACGACTGGTACAACTGTTAGAAATTGTTGTGTTTGCGGGACTCTTACGACTGGTAAACTACCAAACACAACATCTGTTAAATAATAATTTAACAATATTTACATTTTATGTAATTATAAAAATATTAAAAATCATAATAATATGATAAATATAAAATCTATATTTATAAAATCATATTATTCAATTTTAAAAATTTATAGAAAATATTTTAGTTTTGAATTTTTATAATATAAATTGAAATATAATATGAATACATTTTACAATTTCTATTATTTCAATTGAAAATTTTTATTGGATATTTTTAGTATTATTTTTATTTATTCTGTTTTTAAAGAAAAAAAATTTACCCTCCCGCAACCGCAAACGCTAGCTGGAACCAGCTTTTGATTTTAAGAGGTTCGGAGCGGTTTGAAACGATTTGTAGTGTTTTCTGTGATTGTTTCGAAACGCCAACAATCGCTATGAACCGCAAAAGCTGCGTTTGCGGGTGGTAGCGGGAAAACCAGTCAGCACCTTAGAATAGTTTGAGTGATTGTTGCAAAACGGCAACAATCGTAGCTAACCATAAAAATTGTGTTTGCGGGTGGTAGTAAATAAGACTAGTTTAGAGATTTTCAAGTTTAGAATTTTTTACTGAATTAAAATTTTGTTGAACAGTTTTAAGATTAAAAATAATTATAACAAAGATAATTTTTTTTCTTTTTGTCGACTGAAATTTCATTAACTTAGTCCAAATGGGCTTTGATACAATTGATCAGTTTACAAACGAGGCCCAAGAGACATTAGAAAGTTTACAGTCCAGTTTTGGAGAAAGCATCGGGATAGTTCTACGATCTACGCGTCTTCCAAATGCTTGACTGTAGCCACGTCAAACAACACGCGTCGCTCATGCGTCAAACGACAATCTCGGCCGCCGCACGATTCCTCTGCCACTTCCGTTGCAATGCTCCTCCGTCTTGAAATCCGATCTCAGATTTGGCACCACGTTCTTCCCGATCTGAAGACACTTTCCACTCCAACCGCAACCTCCTGAACAGAGATATCTTCTTTCACCATTGATTAAGTCCAGGGAAGCTTCAGTTTGCTTGAAGAGAGAACATTTGTTGGACTGCTATAGCACCAACTCTTCTTGATTTCTTCCGAAGAAACTGAAAAAATCCATCAAACCCATCCACTTCTCTACTAGAGATATAACTGGCTAAATCAAACAAAGGAAGACTGATTTTCTGGAGAATTGATTAAAGTGAAATGGTTAAAAAGAGATCTCCGATCAATTGGTCATTGGGATCCATATAAGCCTCAGTGGAAAGTGATTTAAAACATTCCTCAGCGAAGATAAAAGATATAGATTGAACATAAGTTTCGATGAATTAACTAAAAAAAACACAACAAAATACATCGCCAAAGCGAAAGCATTGATCCGCAATGGAAAAGTAAATCGGCTAACCCGAAGTACAAAGGATCTTTATATTACAGCAGAAAACAAAAAAAGAAAATGGGTGGCGACCGGTGGCGTAAGAGCACACCGGCCACCGAATGCAATTCAGTTTTGAAAACCTAGTGAGATGTTAGAGAGTTTAGAGAGAAAAAGACTTGAAAAATCCAAAGATAATTAGAAAATATCTTTGAGTAAAACTATATTTTCCTTTTCGAAAAGAATAATAATAAGAAAACCATAGTTTAAGCAAATTATGATCACACTTTGGCATATTGGAATGTTCGGACATTTTCATTACCGTACTTTGAGAAACTTATCCATACCAAACATTACCTGAAACTTATCTGACACTCGTACGACCTTTTAGGAACACTGTCCAAAAACATCTACACATGGCGTCACAGTATCACTTAACGGGAGACGACGTCGCTGGAATCTCGATCAATCCTCCAGGGAGAAGCCGTGTGCCTTCTGTATACAGTGAAGTCCAAGTGAGTCGTATCGATCACGCGCTTCCACTTCCTTCCGTATTTAAAAGCCCCTTTAAGATCGTCGATGGTCGTCCGAGCTCCGCCGCCGGAAATTCAGGTCAATCAATCAATCATCCTACTGTTTTACTAAACCGGATTATGTTACTTCGAATTTGATCGGTTTTGTTGTTACAGAGGAGATTGCGAAATTATTCCCAAATCTGTATGGACAACCATCGGCTATATTGGTTTCAGACCAATCTAATGATTCAGTTATGTCGGACCGAAAGCTTAAAGTTGGTGTGGTTTTGTCTGGTGGTCAAGCACCTGGAGGACACAATGTTATTTGCGGAATTTTCGGTTTGAACATTTTCTTTAATTTTCTCCTTCAAACCAAAAGCTGAAGAGCTGGTGTGATTTTTAAGTGTCTTTCTTTCTTGCTGTTGGTTTGGTTAAGATTACTTGGAGGAACATGCGAAAGGAAGCAAACTGTTTGGTTTTCGTGGTGGTCCAGCTGGAATCATGAAAGGCAAATACGTTGAGCTCACTTCTGATTTTGTGTATCCTTATAGAAACCAGGTATGGAAATTATGTGCCCTGTGTTATAGAAACGGAGAAGAAACTCTTCTATTGGTTTTTTTGGTTTCGGTTCATCAAAATGTATAAACCAAATGCAAACCGACCATCATTTGGTTTGTTATTAATTTAATAAAAAGATTCTAAAGAATTCTTTGAGCTTTTTGCGGTTTAATTTCTTTAGCTTATTGATGTTTAGACTGTTTATTTTAATTTCAAGGATTTTCAAACTAACTAGAACTTTTTTTTTTCGTTTTTTCGGGTTTTTTCTTAATATGGAATAAGAACCAGATCTGTTTATTTCCTCCTCGGTTCTGTTATTTTGGTTTGGGTTGATTGGTTGAATACTATTAGTTATGTAAACAGTAACACACTGGGAAGCTTGTTAAGACGACAGTAACACAGAGGGAAGCTTGTTAAAATGTCTTGAAGAGTGGTTTGTTAGGAGTAACAAAATTGATCATGAAGAGTTGGCAATAAATGATTTATAAATGAATTAAAGAGTTGCCTTTGTGTTTTCTTTCTTGATGATATATGTTTTGGCATTCCACAGGGTGGATTTGATATGATATGCAGTGGAAGAGACAAAATTGAAACTCCAGAGCAGGTAAACAAGTTTCTTTTTATTTTTTTCTCTCTTTCTTTGACGCTTCTCAAGATCTACAATGTTGGTGGCTTTCATCGATAGACTTAGCTAGCATCGGTTTCCTACATATTGCAGTTTAAGCAAGCTGAAGAGACTGTAACAAAGATGGACCTAGATGGTCTTGTGGTTATTGGTGGTGATGACTCCAATACTAATGCTTGTCTCCTCGCTGAATACTTCAGGTACTTTTATTCCAAGAGTGACCGACCATTAAATAAGTGAATATGAACTTTCTCACTAATATTACAAAAAGTAAAAAAAAAAGACACTTTCTCACTAGTTGAATGGTAATTTTCGCATTCGGTTTCCAGAGGTAAAGACATGAAAACTAGGGTTATTGGGTGTCCGAAAACAATCGATGGTGATTTAAAGAGCAAAGAAGTCCCCACCAGTTTCGGGTTTGACACTGCTTGCAAGGTAAGTAAGTAACTTTGAAATGCAAATCGAAAATGCATCAGTTAGCTTATCAATGGTTTTTTCTTTTTTTTTGTGATTATATTTGTGCAGATATACTCAGAAATGATTGGAAATGTTATGATCGATGCACGTTCCACGGGAAAATACTACCATTGTAAGTTTATTTTCCCCTTAGGAAAATGGAAAACATTATTGATACAAACTACAATTTTATTTTCATCTGTTAATTTGCGGCACATACAGTTGTGCGTCTTATGGGCCGTGCTGCTTCTCATATTACACTTGAATGCGCTTTGCAAACCCATCCAAACATTACCATTATTGGAGAAGAGGTAACTTGCATGCTACTCAAGCTTGTTATTCTTTAGTCTCCGATTTGCTATAAAGCACCGAACATTTTATGCAGGTTTCCGAGAAGAAACTGACTTTGAAAAACGTTACGGATTATATTGTTGACGTGATCTGTAAACGCGCTGAAAATGGTTATAACTATGGTGTCATTCTTGTTCCTGAAGGTCTAATTGATTTCATCCCTGAGGTATCATTTAAATCTTTAGATTCTCCAATAAGATGATTCTTACATCTTTTGTTTTCTCAATGTTTTTGTTCTTCAAATTCCATTTATTTTGCAGGTCCAAGAGCTTATTTCAGAACTGAACGAAATCTTAGCCCAAGGAAACGTCGATGAAGAAGGACAATGGAAGAAGAATCTTAACGAGGAGACTCTAAAGCTTTTTGAGTTTCTCCCCCAAACAATTCAGGAACAACTGATGCTTGAGAGAGATCCACATGGAAATGTCCAGGTCTATTTCTTGGGACCATCCTGTTTAACTAAAAAACCGATAAAAATCCAAACTCAAAACCGGCTCATCTTGCATATGTATGTTAAATCATCAGGTGGCTAAAATAGAGACAGAGAAAATGCTGATTCAAATGGTTGAAACCGAGCTAGAGAAAAAGAAGAAGGATGGTTCATATAAACGCGAGTTCATGGGCAAATCGCACTTCTTTGGGTATATTACGTAACCTATAACATATTTACTAGTCAAAAGCTATATAAACATATAGATTCGATACTAATTAGCCTCCACATATGTTATTTTCGTGCGTATTAGGTATGAGGGAAGATGTGGATTGCCTACAAATTTCGATGCAACTTACTGCTACTCATTGGGTTACGGTGCTGGATCACTTCTCCAGAGTGGAAAGACCGGTTTAATCTCATCGGTTAAATAACCTTTTCATCCTTTTCTTGAAAAATATCATAGAATGTTTCATTATTTCAAGATAACTTATAATTCTTGTTTGTGTTTTTCTTTTTGCAGGTTGGGAATCTGGCTGCTCCTGTTGAGAAATGGACCGTTGGTGGTACACCGCTAACTTCATTGATGGATGTTGAGAGAAGACATGGTAAAAAAATATAAACAATTGTTAAATCTATAATGATATTCTTCTTGTTCAAACATTTATGTTTTTGTGTTGCAGGTAAATTCAAGCCTGTTATCAAGAAAGCTATGGTTGAACTTGAAGGTAAATTTTTTTCACCTCAAAACTTTATCTCAACTCTTTTGCTCTGTCTCACTCATCGCTTCTGATCAATTTTTCAGGTGCACCGTTTAAGAAATTTGCATCGCAGCGTGAAGAATGGGCTTTGAAGAATAGATACATTAGTCCTGGTTTGTTCACATACTCATTCCTCTGCATAAATATTCATTTTCTTCTTTCTTTTGTGTTGTTCTTATGTTAAACTTGTCATTATTTCTCTTGTTGTCCAGGTCCGATTCAGTTCAAGGGACCGGGATCTGATGCGATAAATCACACTTTACTGCTCGAACTCGGTGCTCAAGCCTGAAGAGTTTTGTTACTGTCAGATTCACTCACTTTGTTTGTTAAAAGCTTTGTAGTAAGAATGTTAAATGTTGTGACTTTTGAGTTAAGTAAACCAGCAGGTGATCATTGTGTCGTGTGTTATGATGGATCTTGTAGATGCATATGATGGACTCAAGTGCTACTACATAAAAGCTCCTCAACTTCAAATAAACTTGATTCGGTTTGGATCGCTTGGATCCACCAGAACATCAAATATACATCAATACATGACTTTCTTGAAACTTGGATTTTGAAACACCATGAATTTAGGCAAGTGGGTTCTCAGTGGATATTAATGACACCACTTCTAGTCATATACTCCCTCTGTACCATTTTAAGTGATGTTTAAGGTTTTTACACAAAGATTAAGAAAATGCAAATTTCTATGTAATTTATCTTGGTTACATAAAATTGCATTAAATAAAATCAGTCTAACCAATAAGAAAAACATCTAGTATTTTGTAATTGGTTGCAAATTTCAATTGACATTAAATTTTGTTTAGAAATGTGAAAACATCACTTATTATGGAACAAAATAAAAATGCTTAAACATCACTTAAATTGGTACAGAGGGAGTAGATATTTTCAAAATATTATTTTTTACCACCGTGTAATATTATTTTAACCGAAACCCGCCATATACTGTATATACACCATTTAACCTAATCGTCTTGGGAAAACCTTAGAATTTCACAAGAAGCTCAACGGAGAAATTAAACAATAACGATGCTAAGGCAAACTGCCAGAAGGTCTCTTTTAGGGCTTTCTTCACGAAACTCAACACCATTCCCTATCACTCCTGTCTGTGGAGATCTAGTTTTGAGTTTTACTTGTTAAGTTGGCTCTGATTTAAACATATGAGGATAAGTTGAGTGGTTCTGATTTCAACATCTGAGCATGTACTTTTGTGGGCTATTAACTCAAAATTTTAAAACTGTTCATCTCTTTCCCCTATGGTTTCACCGAATAATTGCTGCTCTAAACGGGTAGGTAGCCTACGACCCCCATATAAATTATTATCTCAAAATCACTTGCTGATTGGTCCTCTTATTTTCGTTACATAATTCCCAAGAGAAGTGCAAACTAAAAGTTAGGATGTGTATTCTTGTCTAGTTGTTTTCTTTGAGTCTTCTCCATTCCCAAAGCATAAAAGGAAAAATCAAGTCATTTTGATCATCCTTTATGTATTCTCTATATTTCTCAATTCGAAGTCAAGTTACAAATTATGATATTCTTATGAAAGAACAGACCAGTCTATGGATTTTATCTGGTGGATTTGCAAATATCTTGGAAGAACAGGGGCAAGTGGATGTACGATTCAAGGAAAATAATTTTCAAGTATTAATTTCACCAAATACTTGGATTGTGGGTTAATCAGAATAAACATATATTTTAATAAAACCTGTTATGTAAACTTTACTCTGAACTACTCCCTCTGTTTTTTAAAGATGTATGTTTGTAGGGTTTCACACATATTAAGAAAACACATTAACTATATATCATTTTTAGAAATTATCAAATTCCAATGCATTTTAACCAATAGTCTTTCAATAAATTCAATCAATTTTATTGAAATTTGCAATTTTTGTATAGAAAACATAAAAAATACATCTTTGTGAAACAATTTAATTTTCTAAAACATCTATCTTTAAAAAACAGAGGGAGTATTAGATAAAAATCCAAATTGTGTATTAACATGATCTTTGGGCAATATATATGTGTATGAGTAATCATTCACTCTTGAGCTAGCTTTTGAGTGTGAGTTATGCTCATCACTAATATAGACAAATATTCATAATAGAGAAAAGAGAAACCGGGGCTATCCATGACAAATTAGATTGGATACAAAATAGATGGATACATTTTGATAGCACGCAGTTGATATCAGCAATGGTGATTGCGCATGTAACTCCCTGGAGTGGTCTATATTAGCAGTCTTTGCCCCAGTGTAAACCTTCACATAGAGTTTGTTCTTCACCCTTGAAGCGAGCTCGTATAGTAGTGATTACCTACATCAAGTGCTACCACTATGATAAGTTACTTTGGTCTCTGGCGGTCCGGAAGCATACTACCACCTATTATTCTCTTCTTCCTTAGCGGCCTACCAAGTCATATCTGCAGCTACAATTCCTCTTAATCTCCAAGCTCATTTCTTGGCTTTGCTCTACACCTTATATGTCTTTAAATCATCACACCAAGCATCTGCATCTTCACAAATCACCAGAAAATATTCAAAACTGTGCAAGAGGCAAGATTAAACCCTAGTATTCTAAAATAGTGGTAATACAAGATGTTAAACTAAAGTGTTTATTTACGATGTAAATGAAGTTATGATAAAATGAAGGGAAAACATGAAAAGTGCATAAAGACAATACATATCAACTCTCCGATGTTAGTTTTTTTTTGTTTTTCTGTAAGAAAACAATCAAAGATAATTGGAAAACATGTTTGAAAGTGGGAACTCATAACCAAAAGAGCCTAAATACATTCCGAAATCCTTAGAAAATAATAACATATTACATATTGCATAAACTAACACATATTTGCATAAACTAACTCTCTTACTAAACCAAATAAAAACTAACATGTTTTATTATACTTTATTTTTCGAGGTTTATCACAACTCAAAATCTTATTCTCTACACTCAAAGTCAAGAATCCGTAAGCTTAAATTTCCATCAGCTCTTATCTTCAATTAATTATTCACAAGGTGTAGTTTCACAAATAAAAGACTTGACATTGCATAAAGCTGCTTTGTTTTGAATACAATAATCATAATCTATATATATGGTACTCTTTTGGGAGAGGTTGTTGTAGCTACATTTCAAGCACTTGTGACAAGTCTACAAAATGTCACATGTCTCGCTTTATGAGGAGTTGATTTGTCAGATTCTCAAATTCTGATTATCTTACATGGAGTTAAGAAGCTAAAATCTTAGACATATCCGATATAAAACACACAAGTTCATTGCTAAAATGATATAGATATATATAGACCTATATCTCCATGTCATCCAACAATATATGTTCCCAAAAAATTGTCCATAAATCCTTGCTCAAATACTGCTCAAAAATTGCCAAAGAACCACGAAAGTATGTATTAATGGCAAAGTCCAACACCAAAAGTTGGAAGATTTCATAAATATATATATATATATATATATATATATATATATATGTAATATGCAATGATTCACTTACCAACAGCTGATTTTATATTAGAAGTTCATCTAATGGAGTTAACCGCCAAGGTTATATCTACGTTTTGATCTGTTACGCTCGTAATACTATTCTATATTTAGATCTGACTAATTTTACATATACACATCATTTCAGTCTTTTTCTTACTTATCAAGTTATGAAGTTGCCGTAGCAGAGCATGTTTGTGTGTTCTTCAGAGCAGCAAGGTGTGTTCATATGCTTATGAAAACATTGACATGTGTAATCTCTGTTATGGAAAAAATCTTATTGCACTCATCTTTATAAGGAGGGCTCATCTGACAATAAATTCCCTTGCAGTTGGATTCTCTTACAGATATCTTGAGGATTTGATGTGAATAGAATGTATTATGGGAGGTTACTAGAGCCACTACAATATTTGGGATATGCATTTCTTTTTTTTTGTGTAACATTTGTTCTTGTGTTTACATACATAATCTGTATTATTGTTTTACTCATTGTCCTATTGCTTATCTTTTTGCATCTCGAGGGGTTTGAGAAAACTGAAACTAGTTGGATTAGACCTAATAGGTATAGAAGATTTGACTCCGGTGCTTGCTATTTGTGCTGTTTTAACAAACTTGGATTTTCATAGACTAATGTAAGTTCTTGGCTTTCTACAGAGAAATAGGAAAACATTTAGAGACTTAATTAGATTCATTTTGTTTTTGGCAAGGCTTGTGCCTCTAGAGTATGCTATGCATGTGGCGAGTGCACATTGCATACACCTACAGTGCTTTGAGTACACGAGTAAGGACATATAAGATGATGCTTTGAGAGAGGTTGTTGAAGCTCCAATACAAGCGTTTTTTGACATCTCTCCCACATTCACATATCTTGTTTATGCGGAGTTCACCTGTCAGACTCTCAATTGCTGCTTATCATGCATGGGCTTAAGATACGAAGATTAGATATATCTGATTCAAGGGGATTTACTGGTAGTTTATAGTGTGAGTACTGGTTTTTAAATTTTATAGTTTCAATAGGTTTCTGACTTCTGTTGAAAAATACAGTGAGTTGATGAATCAGGAGCTAGTACTTGAAGTCTTGGTGCTCAGATGATGCATAGATCTCGAGGAGGTTTGAATGCTGTGTTTTAAGTTCTTTTTAACATTGTATGTATTTATTTTAGCTGAAGATTATCAATGCAGGGTCAACTTGGAGTGTTTTTTTTCATGCATCTAAGAGAGAGAGCATTGTTCTTTCACAAGTTGAAGAACTTGGTAAGAAAATGAAACAGAAACAAGTATGTTTTCCTTTTTCTTTCTTTGATCTAGATTATGAATCTAAAGTGTATGTTTTTCATACTGCCGATGAAAAGTCGACTTCTATTGCCGATGAAAAGGTTGAAGAAAGGATCAAGAAGAAGGGCGATGAATCTCATGTTGTTTCTTAGCATTTGTATCTGATATTATGCATTACCTTCTCTCAGCTTCTCTGGTTAACCTAGCAAAATTCTATATAAGTTTTGGATGATCTTTTTGGAGATTCTGATATGCATTTTGTTTCATTTTCAGCTAATATTTATCATCGTGATCTATACAAATGACTTGTAGTAGTATGTTGTATCTATATGATCCGAAAAAGAAAATTTTCCATAGATCTCACTGCCCAAAAACTGTTCAAATATGGCTAAAGAACCATAATCTCGAATGAATGTATTAATGACAAAGTCTAACATCAAAAGTTGGAAGAGATCATATATATAAGTGATATGATTTATGCATTATCTGATCTATTTATTTAGAAACTTATTTTAGATTTCATTGTTATATTTCAGTTTTCGTCTACTACTAATATCTCAAATCAAACGAAACTCAATTTTATATGTATGGTTTAACCATTTGTTTTTCACGATGGAACAAACCTATACTAACCAAATCCTTTTATTAATCATTTTAAATATGGTTTTGTTGTTTAGATTACTTGTAGACATTCTTATGATCGAAAGAAACTTTTTAATAACCATTTGATTAAATAAATAAAAATTTATTAAAATATTCTCCACAATTCTCTCAATAGCAATAAAATCAAAACAACCAAAATTTGTTAAGAAAACTTAATGATACAGTCCAAAATCAAGTGAAATATATTGACTCTAGATATCAATTTTTCTACAGCTTTATGTTTAGTGCTTTTAAAGCTTCTTCTTCTTGTTTTATCATAGTGCTTTTAAATCTTTGAAATAATTCTATAGTAATAAAATCGAAAGCAAAAGCTACAAATCGACAACTTAAATTTGAAGCAAAAATCCAAATATACAGCCTCTACTAATCAACCTCATGTTCTATGAAACTCGGTTCCAAATTCGAATATTTCGTTAACTTAAGATAATGCATTCTTTTAACAAAATCTTTTAGCAATAACACTTCCAAAAAAATATTTTTATATATATATTTATTTGTCTTGTGGTACATAGCACTTTAATATACATATATATATATATATATAAAATATATGGTTGAACTTGGAAGAGCTAACCTCCAATCCATTATTGTACACTCTTTGCGGATAAGTAGAAGCTACTTGTTACATAACTGGAAATCAAAGAATTAAAGAGATAGGTTAAACGGTTTACTTCATATAAGAAATTGGTGAAAGTAATCTCTCGAAACAGGAGGAAATTGGTGAAAAAGCTATTTCCATTGAGAATGAATAGGTTACAGAGGACTAAAGCAGGGTGGGAGAGAGAGACGCACAAAAGTATTTGAATTAATGATGCAAACAGGCTTTGTTCTTGTTGGGCTGAGAGGAATATAGATGAACATTAATGAACTCTGCAAGCCCATGAAATGAAAAAAGCTGGCTATCATTTTAGAGGATGTGTTGCTGCCGGCGAGCTGATTAGTGGGAACTGATGAGTCACAGCGGTGGTGAAAGACAGGAAGATGAAGTGGAAAGAATGACAAACGAAGCAGCTGAAGAACAAGAGCTCTGTTAAGGACAGTTGAATATACATGTTTTCTCTGGCCATTTTGCCTTTTGATTTGATATGCAGAGCTGAGCTGAGAGTTTCGATGGAATTAATATATATCTGAGGGATCGATTTTACTTTGGTTCAACGACGAGATGGAGAATCCACCGTTCCCTCCCTCCCGGATTGGTTGCAGTTTCACAACAGGTTATTTGATAAATGTGCTTCGGTTGAGACTTGTTCTCTCCCAGAGGTGATGATGAAGGATACGGTTCCTTCCTGAGACTTCTGGTCATTCTCCTCTGAAAGAGCAGCCACTGGTTGTTTAGAGGAGACTATTTCGTTTCATGAACATGAGTTTATGCTCACCAACAGTTTCACAGTTAAGTCTTTGTGGACAGTGTTGATGGATGCATCTCAGATAGACACGCCAATGAAACAGGCAGGCAGCCTGGTGCAACTTCCGGAATCATCAACTGCAGACAAATACCCTCTGATGGTGGGCTGCAAAATGCAAGTAAATAAAATGACTTGTTGCAACGACATGGTTCTATATTCTCTCTGTGTGAGGAAACGAAACGAATGCATGATTGATTATGCAGTTGGTTTCACAAGGAATGTGTTGTCTTGGTCAGTTTTCGGCTAATGTAGAGTTAGAAGCTGTTTGTATACAAATCAGTAAAGAAACAAAGTTACAAGAAACGGTGGTTTAAATTCAAATGCAACACAAGGAATATGCTACAGCATGATCCAGGCAAGTCTCTGCAGTATGGTCAGCCGCAGCTTCAACTTGTCTGGTTATGGTGGCTATATAAAGAATACCAGTCTTTGGTAGTAGGGTGTCACTTGAGTTGTTGCCAAGACATGACCCTAATCTGATGACCTTGTAATGTGGATCAGTTTTGTACGTAAGGGATGCAACAGCTTTTATATTGAGAATGATGATCCTGTTACAAGAACAGTGTTGCTTTAGAGTGCTGCTTCCATCCTTTTGCTTGAGGTTCAAGCTTGTCTTCGAGAGAGGGAGTGTACAAAAGAAGATTTTCTGGCTTCTTGATAGTCGATGTGATGTCTGGGTTGTTATCAACGGAAAATGATGTTAGAAAACAGAGGAAAAAGGAAGAACCGAGTATACGTGGGAGGTTAAAAATTCTGAATCTTCACTTGCTTAAAGAAAAAGGCAATTTATGGTTACAGCAAAAGGTGAGATGGAAGAAGATTTTACAAATCAAGGAAGTTCAAGTACAAGAGTTCGTGCATAAAACATTATACAAAATCGATGGAGTTTGAACGTCAGTTTCCAAATGATAAAGCTTGAGGGCAAGATTATTTTCATCGAGTGTCTGTAAAAGAATGGTGCATCTACTTCATTCTGGCATGACCACTGGTGTAGTCTGGGCCGCCTCATTGAGCTGTTGGGTGTAAGAGGTTGTATGGATCTTGGCATACCAATAAAATCTACTGTTTGCGGAAGTCATATCATATCACAGAAGAAAGACACATCGCATTGAAGTACTGAACAAGGTGGAAGAAGAAATAGAGAAGATAAAAGAAGGAAACCAGTTGGATGATATCGCATTATGGAAGGGCATAGCAGGTGACATTTCCACTAAAAACACTTGGCTTGCGATCAGAGAAGAAGGCCTAAATGTATGATGGAGTCAATATGTATGGTTTACTCATGCCATGCCAAAGTATTCCTCTCACATATATACTGCAATGAAAAATAGGCTATCTACATCTGACAGGATAATAAAGTGGAATCCCAACATTGATACTACTTGTGTGCTATGCAAACAGAATATAGAGACAAAGAATCATCTCTTCTTTTCTTGCTCTTACTCAAATCAGATTTGGGGAAAGCTGATGAAAGAACTGCTACGGACACAATACACAGAGGAACGAGATGATATTATTGCTCTTTTGCTCGACAGACAATACAATCAAGTCAAGCTTTTCTTGATGAGATATGCCTTTCAAGTGACTGTTCACACAATTTGGAGAGAAAGAAATCGTATGAGACATGGGGAGAAACATCTTCCTTACACTTTGACTCTTAAGACCATCGACAAAACTATAAGGAATGGGCTCTCTACTATCAAACGACATGGTGATCACAGAATGGAGGAAGGGCTAGATAATGTGGTTTGGTACAAGATAAGTCTAGTCAAATAGAGAAATAGTTTATTCTTTACACAATTCAAACCCAAATTTAAATCTTTTGTACAAATGTGGTTTTTTGGATGAATAAAATTGAACATTTATTCAAAAAAATGCAGTATTGAGATGGTCTTAGTCTATAATGATCTAAGTTTCATTCGATTTTTGCTTATACTATGTGGTTAATACTGTTTTTATTTGTATTTACGTTATGTATCTAATACTATTTTTTCCACAAATTATTATCACAGGAGATAAGATATTCATCCCTCTTTAGAAAGATTTAGTTTGCCATTTGGATATTAGATTAGGAAAGTTTTTGCTGCCGACAAAGACTACAACTTCAGTTAGATCACAGTGATTATTTCTTCTTAAAACAAAATCACAGTGATTATGTAATTAAGGGTAAACCAATATTTGGGACGTTCATGTGATTAATGTACGAGGCATTTGAAGTAAATGTCCATAAAGAAATTAACAGATTTAAAAAAAAAACAGAATATACTTATTTTACCAAAAAAGAAGAATATACTTAGGTTATTCATTCTCCTCGACACCCATCACCTTCGCTTCCACTTCTTTCACATCCAGTGAATGAGTAACCTGAGCTCTATGGACATAAAACTTAACCACAACCAAGAAGAAGAGGAAGTTGATAAAATTAAGAAGCGCAAAGAACAAGTAATAATAATCCAACCTAGACTCATTAAGATTATTTAAAATCCATCCTCTTCCTCGTTTCTTCGTTATATTTGATACGGTCGACAACAAGAAACTGCTCAAGAAATTCCCTATCCCAAAACTCGTTAACGAATACGATGTCCCTAGACTTTTCATGCTATCAGGAGCTTGATCGTAGAAAAATTCTAGCTTTGCAACTTCCAAGAAAGCATCAGCTATACCCATTAGCACGAATTGAGGAAGCAAAACGAAGATTGTCAGTGGTAGTTTTACTCCCTTTTGGTGGATGAGTCCATGATCGGCAGCGACTTTGAGTCTATACCTGTTACAAAAATGCCAAATAAAAAAAAGAAGTAAGGCCACTAATAAAATACAAGAAAATATGGAATTACTACATAATGACATGATTATATATAATTATATAGTTCAATAAATCAACTAACTGAGTATGCCTTATTTATAACACAACAAAAATAAACTCATTCTAACGGGAATTTCGGAGGAAGACGTCTAATCTGATTTTCTGACAAATTTCAAATTTTATCATCAGAAATCTTTTGAAACAATTAATTTCGATTAGATTTCAGACGGATTCAGCTTCATGAGTTGCTTGTCTTCTTGTACTATAAGATTAAATATTTATAAAAAGTAGTCATACTTTTCTTAAATTTTAGCAATACCTTTCGGTGAAACATGCGACTATCATGAGGAGGATGTGGATGATAATACCAATTCCCATTCGTTGAAGCAAAGTAATGCCTCTTGGATTCCCTGTGAATTTTCGGATTAGCTTGACAAAGCGTCGATCATATAACACAATGGAGACAAGGAATGAGACTGTAACAAAGGCAGCGAGACTCGCTGGCGGGATGCTGAAATTTTCGGCGATCCTTGCGTTTAGAGTCGTTCCTTGTTTGACAAACAAAGTGTTGACTTGAGCGAGCATCACGCTTGGGACGAAAGTTGCACACATGACCGGTAACATATTAAGCATTTGTTTTGTTTCTTCGACTTCTGTGATTGTACAAAGATTCCACTGATCTGTTGTTCCTGTTTTGAGTGAAGCTCTGTCTAAGAACCTGCAACACATAGTTGGTTTCATGTTAGGTAAATTTCATTGATGAGTATCTCAATATGAGTAACTATTAAATGTGTTACAAAAAAAAAGAGTAGCTATCCCTTAGACATTATTTGTGAAGTGATTTGCCAAATGTCTCTCTACAATCGTTTTTGTAAAAAAAAATATGACATGACTATCAAGATTGATGACATGTCATATGTTAAATATGACATGGACAATTACATTTAATGTTGATATATATTTTTGGAAAACTTTTTAGAATATAGCAATAAATCATATATTATATTTAATGTTAATTTATATTTTGGAAAACTCTTTAGAAAATGTTAATAACTCATAAATCATTACTGAAATAAATATATTCAAATATGATATTTGAATTTCGAAATATTAATTAATTTTACTTTTATAGTTATACAATTTTTATTATCTAAAATTTCCAAAATTTTCTGCATTTTAAAAAAAATTATAAATTTCTAATTGTAATATCATTAGTTTCTTTTAGATATCTACAGATTCTATAAGTGTTATTTAGTTTTAATTTTTGATAACTATACAATTTTTATATGATTTTAGTAATTTTGTACAAGTTGATTAAATACATCTAACCAAAAGAAATAGATAAAAAAAATTATCTAAGATTCTAATTTTAAATATTACATATATATTCTTAAATAATAGGACATGCTATTAAGATTGATGACATGTCAAATACGAGATGGATAATTACATTTAATGCTGATATATATTTTGGAATTTTTTTTAGAATATGTTAATAACTCATAAATCATCACTAAAATAAATATATTAAAATATGACATTTTGAATTTCGAAATATAATTACTTTACTTTTATAATTATACAATTTTGTTATCTAAAACTTTCAAAATTTTGTGCATTTTTTAAAAAATTATAAAATTTAATCGTAATATCATTAGTTTTCTTTTAGATATCTACAAATTTTATAAATATTGTTTAGTTTTAAGTTTTGATAACTATACAATTTTTATATGATTTTTAGTAATTGTTTACAAGTTATTTAATACATTTAACCAAAAGAAATAATTAAAAAATATCTAAGATTCTATTTAAATATATACATATATATTCTTAAATATAATTTAAAATAAACATAATTATTTCTCTTAATTTTATGCTTAATTAAATGATATTTATATTAATTATTGGTCAAAATAATAAAATATATAATATTAATAAACTGAAATTTAATTATAATTTAATTTTTATAAAATTTATCACTGCACATGGTGCAGGAAAACACCTAGTTAAATATAAAACTATTGGTTTTAACATAATTTTGAGAAATATTTAAATTTTAAGTACAAAAATATATTGAACTAGTTAGAAAATGACATGAGTATCTAAATTTTTTTGTTGAATATTTTTTTTTGAATGTAAAATTTTATTCAGTCAAAACCTTTTTACATCAAGTGCTTTTGCTTTGTTGAGTATTTCAAACAAGAACTCTTTCTATTTTTTAGATTTCTTTATTTTTAGTTAGCTAGATATTCTCTTAGAAGTTAGAACCTTGTAATGAGAAATATCTTATTATACTCTATGATGTTCAACAAACAGAAAAATATGAGTCGTACGCACCTAAATAAATATTCACATTACCTTAGACTCTTAGTGGACTGGATCGGAAATGTGCCTTTCCGCTCATATTCCATTGAAGGCAGCTCGTGGAATTGTGTGAGGTCGCGTGCCATTGGGGCATTAGCTTTGCGAAATGAAGCCACAATGACTCGAGTCATCTTCATGAAAGCGCTTCCGGCAGGGAGTTTATGGCGGTAATAAGGAGTGCCAAACAAAAAAACAAGGATGGATACAGCAAGTCCTAAAGTTGGAATCCCATAACCCCATCCCCAGCCCACATTATCTTGAACATAGACAAGAACTGTATTGGCGAAGAGAATGCCAAAGAAAATACTAAACATCCACCAATTGAAGAATGACATTTTCTGAACCTTCTCCTTTGGGTCGGTCTCGTCGAACTGATCGGCTCCTATGGTAGAAATGTTCGGTTTTGTACCGCCAGTACCAATGGCTAATGTGTATAATGCTCCAAAGAAAACCGCTAACTGAAGAACAGAGGTCTTTTCGCAGTCTTCAGCATTAGCCGTAGAACATTCAGGTGGTTTAATTCCCGGTATGGATACTGATAAAGTTAATACCATCATCCCCTGCAATTGATAAATGATTAAACCGGTTAGTTCAGGGCTGGGAGGGTTACCGATTGATTTAGTCTTCCTGATTCGTAATGACTAATGAGAAAGAAAGATTTTGATTGTTTCTCAATGGTTAGAGAAAAGAAAATATAAGTACCAAAAAATAGATAGTAGAAAAGATGACAAACGTGCGGTAGCGACCAAGATGAGCGTCCGCGATATAAGCACCCAAGATGGGAGTGAGATAAACAGTCCCGACCCAGTTGGTCACATTATTCGAGGACTTAACTGTGCCTTGGTGCAATTTGGTTGTCATGTAAATCACGAGGTTGCTCGATATCCCGAAATATGCCATCCGCTCAAATGCCTCGTACACTTTGTTATATCATAACATTGATTAATACGAGGAGAAGGTGATAAACTTATCAAATAATGCATGAGATTGCACATCAAAGTAGGAAATTTTTTAATTAAAAATCAGTATACTGTTTCACTTGGTAATTTGTATGGTAAATAGCTATTTTATTTAATGTCGAAAGAAAAAAAAACTTTCACGTATATAAATAAAAACTGAGACTTTGAGAGGTAAAGACAATTTAATAATTTAGAGTATGGTTGTTTGTCCAAGCACACATTTTCAAATTTGAACATAGAAGTTACTTCAAATCGTGTTTTCTTGCAAAAGAAAACAGAAACAAAATAATTTAATGTGGTATTGATGACCTCAAATCTGTTCCATATATTTTTCTTAATCGCCCGACGCGAAATGAGTGACTAAAAGAAATTATTACTTTGAATCTATAGATATTAGAAATTTAAAAATTATAGTCACAAATATAAAATATAATGAAATATCAAATGAATTTGTGCATCTTTATATAATGTAAGCTTATTTGCTTTTTTAGAAAATCTTGTGTAATCGACTACAGAGTTAAAGCCCGCAATAAATGTTTTGGTTGCGAGAATATTTTAGTAATGATGATTTGAGAAGCAGATTGTGGTGAGGAGACTTTCGGCTACATATTTATATAAGTAATGATATGGGTCTAGAGTTAATATGATGGAAACAAATTGCCATAATTATATAAAATATTCACTAATTAATACTCCATAACTTACGTTCCAATGCATATATAAATTTGTCTTAATATTCGAATGCTAATAAATCAACGCAGGTTAAATTTGGAAACATAATCTAACTTTCTTTTTATATGACCATAATTGACGAAAATTATTTGATGGTTTTAAAAATTAATAAATAAAAATTATGAATTGATTCAAAAATTAATTACAAAATTTTAGATATGCCTTAAGTTAATTCACGATTTGGAATATAAGATAACCAATATTGCGAATTGAATCCAAAAATCAATCAATAATCAATCAATAAAGATTACAACAAAACAATATTATAAAAGAATTTATTCCACAAAAAAACAGAAAATTATGACAAAACATACTAAGACGGCTATTCCAAATCAATTTGACGGCATGGATAGGATAATTGTGGGTGGAATATGGCTGACCGCTAATTCATATACGCCATAGCTATAAAATTGAGATGATTCTAATTATTAGTATGACATCATTAAAAAATAATTTTGTGAAAAATCGCTATACTCATTCGAGCTTTTTCAACACAATGATATACTTAGATAATCATTTTTATTCTCTAATAATTAAACTTTTGACATCGATACAGATTAGTTTATATATGTGAGGTTGATATAGAAATTTATGGCGTAAATGAATATTGCGATATTGTAGAAATGTTGATATATTAACTTCTGATGTTAGATAATCGGTTTCGTTCTCTAATAATTAAACCGGTTTCGTTATCTAATAATTATGTAGCATATAGTGAAATTCTGCGGATGCTCTTAATTTCCTTTTGAAATATATTTAAGAGACCTAGATTATATATAATGTGAAGCTGTTAAGACTAACGCATAATCACTCTGATTAATCAATTTAAGTGAACACTTTGGAGAGAGAGAAAAAACATAAAAGAAAAAAAGTTGAAAGTATAATTACCGACGAGGAACGAACAAGCTTTCCATCTACCTCTAATGGATCTTCGAACAGGATCGCCTCGAAGATCAACAGTTCCATCTTGTGTGTGATCATCTCCTACCTCTTCTACTGTCATTTATATCTCCCTCTTCGTAGTTTCGTAGCTTCTGTGTTTTTTTGTTTTTTCAAATGTGGCTATAATATACTTGTGTGAAGAGAGAATTAGCAGTTCTGTCTCATATATATACAAAGAAGATGATGCCTCACGTAGTGCAGACGTAACACATACAATCAGCCGAGAGAGTTGACAAAAATAATAGACTATGGTTCTCAATGCGGAAAGGTGCTGCTTCCATTTTAACATATTTATTGACTGAAGGGTGGTCAACAACTTAATAACAATACTCAATGTTTTGAAAACCCACCGGTCACTCACTCGGAACTATTATTGGGCGATTGGTCGGACCGGTCCAATCGGTTTAACCGGATTTTCAGTGATTCTTGTTTTATATATATTTAGTACATGGGTATACATATAAAATATATATACATATACATAAGTGAAAATCTGATTAACTGGAGAGGACACCTAGAAACTTTTGATGTTATAATTTTTTTCCTTTTTTTTCTCTGTAAATTACTTGAATTAAAACACGAAGATACACAAGCCAGCGAAAAGATGAACCTTTGATGTTATAATTTATAAATGACACATAGAATTAAAATAATTATTAAATAATAATGTTTGTGATCACTATTGTTTTACGCGTGATCACGATGGTATACATATAAAAGTTATAATAGACGTGACCATCAATGGATAATAATTTATTGTTATAGATGTGTATAACGAAGAGAAGTAAACAAATATATATAAAAAAAACTAAAAAAGAAAATAAATGATTTGGATTTTCAAACAAAGAGTTAAGAATCTGTAATCAAATTAAGAAGTTACCATTTCTATATCAAAATTAATGAAACGATCTTTAATATTTTGATGAACCCGTTTTCTTTACTGACCCGAGTCGCCGGTTTAGCCGGGTTTTAACCGGGTTAGCCGATTTAATTTAAATCCAAATTTTAAATCGACCAGACTCGATTAGCTTAACGATTTAAGGTCGGATCGTCCGGTCCGGTCCGACCGGCCGGTCTCTGGTTTTCAAAACCATGCAATACTATAATAGAAAAAAGAGTTGTTATAAAAGCTTTTACATTTGTGAACAAAAAAAACCTTGGCATTTAAAATCTTATAAAACCATTATAACACATCATATAAAATTCACTCATAAAATATATGAAATATTTTAGAAATCAGTTCAAAATACTTTTGGACCTTAAGAAATTGTATAAATATTTTCATATATTTATAAATAATTGTATGATATATTGTTAAACTATTATAAAACCTTATTTTAAATTTTGGAAAATTCAAAATTGAATTTTACAAATTTCAGTTTTTTAATCTTGTAAAACTTTACAAAAATTATTATCTTATAATCCACGTAGAATTTGCCACAATTTACATTGAAAACTGAAAACGACACTTATTTTAAAACGAGAATTCTATTCTAAAACGACAAGTAATTCGAAGCGAAAGAAATACTAAAATTAGAATTATATTTAAAAATATTCTGAAAGTTAACCGTATGACATCTTCCCATTAACCATTGGTTAAATAAGCAACTAGATTGTTTTATTGGTTCAATTATTTTTATGACAGACTATACTACACATACATGACAAACGAGTTTATTTTTTAAAGGATCTTCTGTATGTACTTAAAAATTTCCCTGGTCATTAAGAATTGCATTAATTTCATGGATCTGTTTGTTTCTTTTATTGTATGACGATTTTTGTTGTTGTTTAACTACTCTGTGTCATTGTTGAATAAAAACGATAAGAATATTGATAACGGATGGATGGTAGGACCGGGATATATCGGATATCCGGAGTATTTTAAGATATCCAGATTCTTGTCTATGTTTTTACTATTTTTATCTGAATATTGGATTTTCGGATATCCAGATGTCGGATATCTTTCTAAAAATTATAATATCCGGCGGATATTAAAATATAGATCCTTAAAATAAATAAAAATAATACTAAAATATAAAAAATTAAATTAATTTCAAAATAAGTATATATAATATTTTTAGTTATATCTATGTTTACTATTACAAAATTTATATAAATTTAAATATTTATTAGTAGAGAAATAAAAATATAATAAATAAAATTAATTATATATTCCTATTTTTGAAATAATTATCAATAAAACTACGGATCCGGATATCCGGATTGAAAATTCAAGATATCCTAATTCGGATTTGGTTTAGACAAATCCAATATTTATTATTCGGATTCGGATTCAGATCCTGCCCCTCTGGATATCCGAATTTTCAAAATAGATCTGGATCGGATCTTGGATCGAATCCGAATTTCTGATAATAAATCTCAGACCTAATGAATAGTAGTACAAATCAATGATTAATTAATTAGACTAAGTCGTTGTAGCCGAATACAATATGTTTTTTTTTGGAATACAGAATGTTTCTTTTATATAATTGGTAAAACAAAAACACAGCTGATAAAAAAAAATATATATATATATATATATATATATATATATATATATATATATATATATATATATATTCTAAAATTATCTGCATACGAAAGTCTCATTGTATAAAACAAATTTACCAACATTGTAAAAAAAACACAAATTTACCAACTAAATTATTTTAGGTTTGTGAAAATTTTATTTCCATAAGCAAATCAGTACTATATTTTCTTGGTGGTAGTATATATATTTTTCATACCATTATATATATATGTGTGTGTGTGTCAGCAGGGACGACTTTGGACAGAGCCAAGTGAAACATGGGTTTGGACCCTATTTTTAAAGATCCCGTTTTCAAAATGTTATGTAGTTAATTTTTTTTAACTTTTTATCATTTTATGTAAGGAAAAAATGTGCTAAAGAATGAAAAATTGATAATAACAAAACAGAACTGAGACCTATAGGATGTAAACAATTGTGCTTGATATTTAGCAAAAAAAAAAAAAGAACTGAGACTACAATTAACGTAAAAGACAAAATTTATTGTTTAAACCTTTTACATTGACCTTTAACTTTGTTTCTTCCTCTTTCTCCATGAATCTTAAGCTTTTTTCTGGTCTATAATATTTGGGTAGGCTCCCATTTTTTTCTTATTTATGCCCTCACTTATTGTAAGAACACCCATGTGTCTGTGCTGTTAACTGCTTATCAAAGATTCCTAAAATATGCTGAACATCCATTTTTCAATTTCCACTTGTAAACATTGACATGAATTTAATTTTAAAATTAATTAATCAGAATTATCATTTAAGTAATTCTGAAATCTGGTCATACTTACAATTTATACAATATGTTTCATAGTAACGTGTGTAATTGTATTCATTTATGCGTCCAACTACTTACTATATAAATGACAAATAAGTTTAATATTTTTATTAAGTTTCTGCATATGCTTACAGTTTACCGTGCCCGATCTTTTTTTTTGGTCATCAACAAAAACAAAACTCTCATCTTGACTCGGAAAACCAAGCTGGTAACTCTGAATCCACCATGCCTGATCATCATTTATTTCATGCTTTTTAAAATCATTGCAACGAAATACACGCTCTGACTAGTGTAATATTAAAGCTAAGTAGTAATATGATTTGTAATTCGATGTAACTTATAATAAAAATTATATAGTATAAAAAGTAAATTTATGTTGTAAGTTTGTAATAAAAATAAGAGTTACTATTTTCTAAAAACTATTGACTGATAACATTTTTGACGTGCAAATTGCATTATGAAAATTCTAATAAAATAAATGAATATATAAACATATAAATAATCAAATATTTATTAAAAACAAATAAACTTTAAGATAGTTCTTGAAAAAAACATTTAGATATTTAAAATTATCTAAATAATTATTAAATTAAAAAATTCAATATATATTATTTTCTTAATATTATAATCTAATAATAATATTTATTCTAATATCAATGATAAAATAATTAATAAGAACAATAACGTGACCTTTAAATTAAAAAAAATCTAATAAACTTTTGGATTTTGAAAATAACGTGATGCCACACTAACTTAGGGTCACATCAGAATTTTGTGATTGTTTTTTTTTGAATAATTAAATTTAATTAGCGTTAAAATTTTATATATAATTAGTTAAATTTAAAAGTTTGAAGAATTCAAAAAAATAAGAACAAGAAAGGTTATAAAAACCTTTGACTAACAAAAAATCAGGTAGAATATTTTGGCACAAAGAGTAGAAAATTCTAGTAACGTAAAGAAAGAGGAAAGGCGATGGCGACGAGGTCCTAGGGTTCGATGGGTTTTCGAGGGTGGGATCCGGGGAGACAAAGGATTAGAGGGGCGCATAATCTAACAGTTCTTGGTCGAGATGATGGGGCAACAAAGCAAAGGAAAGGAAAGGAAGATCTTATTCGAGGGTTTTATGGAAATAACGTAAAGTTTGTAATTGACATGGGTTGGGGCTTATTGCGACTTGTGGACAATATCGATCTATGGAGTCTATTGTCTTCATTTCGTGATTACAAGAAGTATCAAGGTATGAATCTCACTATTTTCACTAAGAAATCAGATTGTAGCCAGAGCTTGTCCATCGATATCTCATCTGCTCTTTGCAGATAAATGACAATTCTTCTGTAAGGTACAAATAGAAGAGTGTCAAACAATTCTCAGGATATTAGAGGAATGTGAGGCACTATCAGGTCAACTAATAAATTTTCAAAATATTTCGATTCAGTTACCGCAAAGCCCAACAATAAAAATCCCAAGGGAAGAGAAGCTCAGGACGACAGCTCATGGCAGACGCGTCAAACGCAAAACTAACTGGAAATAGAAGCAGATGACAGAAGCTCCAACAGGATATCCATCAGAAAACTAACCGGAACAGGAGACCCAAGAAAGAGCAAGAACAGAGATAATTCGAGATCGGTAAGCAACTGCAAAAGCGTTTCAGAGAGTTTCAATTCGATAAAACCAAGATGGAATCACCCGAAAGGGAAAAAATCTCAGCAATCAAAAAACATTCGAAGCAAAACTGAATTGAAAGAATATCAAAGAAACAGTTGAAAAGAAAAACAAAACTTTATAAAACCACCTGGATAAACTGGATGAAAACCACTGAAGTCCATCAGAAATGAGAGATGGATCTCAAAGTGATAGCCAGCCAAGAAGATGTTGTGAGAATCAGGGCGAAACCGGAAAATAATTTAAAATATAGTACGTATTATATATATTAAAAATAATTAGGAGGTTAATTTTTTTTTAAAATAATATAGTCACAAAAATTCTTAATCTTATTTTTTAAAAAAGTGGGTTAACTAAAAGAGATAAAAGATTTTAATAATGTTAAATATTTAGTTTTATCATATTATAAAATCACATATTATATTCAATATAAGTATTAAAATAAATAAAATAAAACTTAATAAAAATAACTTTTTGAAACTAAGTTTAAATAAATTATATTTTTCTTATAGAAAAAACTAGGAAGAAAAGCAAAACAAATTATAAAAGCAATTTTACGTAACAAAAATTTAGAGAAAAAGTGTTCTGTAAAAACAATGAGTAAGATATAATAGTCTTAAATATATATAGTAGTGTTTAGAAAATTTAAAAAAACCAAAACACACATTTTAGAGACTCGCACAAGGTTTGATGGGATTCTACAGATGGGAAGAAGAAAATCTGCTGGAGAGCATGGACAAACTTACCCTACCTAAGCAACTAGGAGGCCTAAGATTTAGAGATATCCAGTTGTTCAACCAAGCATTCCTAGGAAAAATCGTGTGGAGACTTATCACCAGACCTGACTCCTTGTTGGCTAAAGTCCTATTAGGGAAACACTGCCACAAAACACCTTTCCTCAAGGCCACGAACCTCTAATCCTCGTTACATGGCTGGAAAGGTATCTTTCACGGAAGAGACCTTCTCCTGACACATCTTGGGAAAACTATAGGCAATGGAGAGTCCATAAAGATATGGGCAGACTCATGGATCTGTCCGAAACTCGATGTAAAAGCCTTCGGACCAAGCCTTGAGCGAGACCAAGACCTGATGGTAGCGGACTTACTATCGAGGGAAAACAAGGAATGGAACAAGTCAATGGTAGAACAAATCCTCCCGGAGCTCTCATCCCGCACTCTCACCATCCGCCCCAGTATAAAAGGAACCCCAGACGCCTACATTTGGACACAACGAGAGTCAGGAATATACACAGCTAAGTCAGGTTACTTTTCAGCTCAAGTAGAAAAGATTCAATCGACTTCAGTACTCTTGAATCTAGAGCGATGTAATTGGCAAAAATATATATGGTCTCCTAAACTCCTTCCAAAATTCAAATTTTTTCTTTGGAAGTGTGCTCAAAACATTCTACCAACGGGAGGAAACTTAAGAAAACGAGGCCTTCTTGTCAACACGCTCTGTACTAGATGTGGAGAGGAGGAGTCAATCGAACATCTACTCTTCCATTGTAGTTTCGCAGAGGAAGTGTGGGGTATCTGCCCATGGTCAACCGCATTGGAACTCAATTCATATACTTTCTTCAAGACTGCTCTCCAGAACTCTATATCCAAGACGAACCTTCCACCAACGGGAACAAGCTCCAACCTTTTCCCCTGGATCTGCTGGCATATCTAGACCGCTCTCAACTAACTGATCTTTCAAAACAGAAACACAACCGCAAGAGAATTAACCACAAAGACAATAGCTTCACTAAAAGAATGGGATGGAGCTCAGGTTTTGAACCCGCTCACCTCTATCATTATATCCCCTGAGACATCTCCTCGACTCAACCCAACAGAAAACATCATCTGCAGCACCGACGCGGCGTGGGACTCTGATACCAAAACGGCAGGGCTGGCTTGGATCTTCACAGATCAGGCATCGACAGTGGTGGCTCGAGGATGCTCCTTCCAAGAGCATGTATCTTCTCCCCTCATGGCGGAAGCGCTATCAATCCGATCTGCCCTTGAGCACGTGGCATCCATCCATCCATCTCTCACATATCTGGCTTCGATCAGACTGCAAGGAGCTTGTACAAGCCATCGGCGATCTATAGAGCTCTATGGAGTTCTTGCAAACATTGAATCGTTAATCAGTTCATATTTTGCCTTTCTGCATGTTTCCTTCATTCCTAAAAATCTCAATTGGGTTTGCAGACACTTTTGCTAAAGCCTGCCTTTGTAACAAACTCTCTTTTTGGCTTAGCCTTTTGCTAAAGCTCATTTTCTAATATATTCAGTTGTTCAAAAAAAAAGAGACTCATTCTAGAGTTGAGTGGGGCACAATGTAGTCTTTTATCCAAAAGATCTAAACACTACATATACATATCCATATCAAAAGAGAATTATATCATTGAGCCTGGGGCACGTGCCACACCTGCTCAAACCGTGGATCCGCTTCTGATGAGAACCATTGCTTGCTAGAGGCAGAAACAGTGTTTTAAAAGCCACTGTTGCCAGAGGCGGAGTTCGAACATCTGGAAGCAATCGCCGGTGACTGATCCGACAAGATATTATCTCTCTCTCTGTAAAAGATTTTGATGAAAGAAGAGAGAGAGAGTCCTGACACTAGGTTCTATGATAACATGAGACCCAGGGGTAGGGGCGTACAAGTGTAGTTCCAATAAACCTTGTTCCATTGCAGTCGAAATACAACGGTTGACACGGGCGGATTCATCCTTGTAACTCTTGGTCCTAACTCCACGACACAGAGAGAATGTCTTGATGGCGGGAGAGTTGCGTAGCAGAGCAAGTGTCTTGTCTACGAAATCAGAGAAGCGTTGTGAACCTTTTTTTGCTTCTTCTTCGTTGGGATAGACAACCTTCAACTCATCAAAACTAAGGCTGTCTACGAGAGACAGCAGATTCCTCCACCTCTTGGACAAAACCGATGTGGAAGCAGCCACTTTTGTCGGAACTAGAGACAGGATTTTGCCAAGTATCTCATCTGGCAAACTGCTGATTGAATCCCCCATACAAAAATATATAGACGTAGAACGCACAGCGTTCTTATAACCAAAAACAAAACAGATGAAAAAAACCTAGTCGACGCGCAGTTTGAATACTAGTACATATATAGTTTCCAAATATCACGTTTTTTTCTATTTTTGTTTGTTATATATTTTTTTCTATCTATCTTATTAAAACAGAAACATTCTAACTTCTTCTAGGTAGATTTTTAAGTTGGACATCACATTATTATTCTTATCTTAACCTTTCATTTATTTTTTTCCTTAAAGAGTTTAATATCAAGCATGTGCCCTCTAACTCCACCGTAACTATCATTTTTACTTTCACATTTTTTACTATTCTTTCCTTGAACATTATTAACAAAACTCCTAATCTCCACCGTAATTTATTAACAAAACTCCTAAACTCCACCGTAAACTATTAACAAAGTATCTATTCTTTTTTTTTTTGAAACCACAAAGTATCTATTCTTTCGTTACAGTTTACTGACATTATCATATTTATATAGTACAAATATATTATTAACAAAGTATCTATTCTTTCGTTACAGTTTACTGACATTATCATATTTATATAGTAAAAATATAACAATCCCTCTCTTCTATTATATTCAAAGAATACAACAAATGTCTCCAATATAAATATTACATATAAATATTACACGAGTCTGCATTCTTACAATTAAATATATAAAAGAATTGATGGATCCAAATAAATATTAACAATGTTATTAAAAATATAAACGAGTCCGAAACGAGTCATTGTACAATTTTAATATCTTGGTCCAATTATCTCCCATAACAATGGATTCAATTAACCAAATAATTGAGGAATATGTTTGAACCACATCGGTACTTTTTTGAAACTCAATACTAAAGATATCAGAATATATTTTTCCTTGATGCTCAAATAATGAATATACATTAAATATAATAACTTGACGTATATTCTTATTTCAATAATAGATATATCAGTTTATTCTTTAAAAATAATCGATTATGGGAAAGCCCCTTCACCAAGTTGTGAATATACACTAAATAGAATAATTAAACGTATATTCTTATTTCAATAACATAAACATCAATTTAAACTTAAGATACTAAAATCCGATTGACAAGATATCATAAATATGGGAAACCTCTTTCTCCAAGTTTATTTTACTTTTACCTAAAATCTCGGTGTCATGGGATTATGTATTTATGTTTTTCTAACTTAATAGGTAACTTGACGTATTTATGGGATTTCAATAACAGAAACATCAATTTAAATTTAAGAAGATCTCCGTGGCAATCAACTACGCACAATCAAATCTCGGATTTTGTATTTATTGTATCTAACTTAATAGGTAAGGGAATATTCATTTCCTCCCACCAAAATGTGTCCATAAAAAAATGAAAACAAACATTTGTTTAACACATTAGAGTGCATCCTCGCTGAACTATCTATTGCCTTTGACGGTTTATGGATGTTTGATATTTGTTTAACGATTAGTTCATTATTATAAGGATTTGTGCTATACAAATAAATTGAAGTATAAATGGCTGGGCTTTGGTCCAGTTTCGGATGGGCTTAAGCCCATGTTTCAATATACCGAAAAAAGTAAAAGTTAAAATCATATAACTTTCTTTTCTAATAATATATCACCAATCAAGCCATCTTGTATAATTTGCTTTTAAAAATGTAGATTTCATTCACTCCAAAATATGATATAATCCTATTTTTAAATATTAAAATACTATTTCCTCTATAACAAATAACACTCGAAAACATTAAAATTAAAATAGAACTCATTCTTCTATTACTTTTCCGAAAAAATTATAGAAGTGAATTGAAAATGATAAGAACATTAATAGAAATTGTATAACTTTTCTGCACTTAGATTTATTAAAAAAACACATTGTCATTTTTTAATTTATTGAATTTTTGCATACAAATTCATAATACTTTTCTATTAATAAAAACAAATTGAATCTATAAAAAAAATCCGATTAATACAGTTTCATTTAAATTATTTTACCAATATAAAACATTTATATATCCGCACGGTTAATCTTTGTTGCTATGTTTTAAAGACAAATCAGAAACAATTCATGAGACATATCAGCACTACAATCGGAGAAAAACTCTGAAAATCTAACACAAAAGAAAACAAAAATAAATATAGAATAAGACAAACTTCTCGAAATTATATAAAACTACATTATGTGAAAAAGACAAATCTCAAATTGTATTAACTACTATAGAATATATGTTATGCGTTAAAACAAATTAAATCCCGCCCGGTCGGGCGGGTCATGATCTAGTAATCATATAAAATTGGATTTCTATAATTTATTAATTGATATTATATCAGATTTATCATAAAGATTAATTGTAATAATATCTGTCCATGAGAATCCTTATTTCCTTCATGATTTAGATGAGCTTCTCAGTTTTTTCTGCAGACTTTTTGTATAAGACTATTAGTCTAAGGTTTAACGTTTGATTACAATTATCATAAACCATCAATAAAATTACACATATTCCTGTTCAGAATCGAACCAGGGACCTTCAATTCGTTTTCATTTGTAAATGTATTGTGGGATAGAGAGGATTTATGAACAAAATGATCTACAAGAGAAAAAATATTATAAGCAAAGTTAGCTTGAGAAATCTGGTTACATGCTTATTGCTAAGTTTATATTCACTCTGTAACAATCTGTTCCCACCAAAAGAAAAAGCTGGATACAATACAACCAACAAAACAATAAAAAGACAAAAACTGTGTATCTGCCTGTATATTATCAAGAAAAATCATTGGACTTGTGTAGCTCACCAGTTTGTTGTAACTCTACAACTTTCTCATATCTCACATCCTCTGTGAACCTCTTAGGGATGAAACAACGACCACCAAATCTCTGCTGCAAGAAAACCAAAACAGCGAAAAGGAAACCGACGCAGAGGATAATGACATCCCACGCAGTGGAGTAATAGTCCACTTTGTGGCTTGCATAGATGAACGACCAGTCGAGTATCTTCCCGTAGCTGTGACTTCTGTAGAGATCATAAGCATGAGGTAGCAACCGAACGAAGCTGTGTCCAACGTAAAACGAAGCGGCAAGAGACTTTGCATCCGAGTTGCTGAACCCAATGAAGAGTATCTGAGGGAGAAGGAAGGCGTCAAGCATCAAACCTCCGTAAGACTTCAGATCTTTCCACAGAGAAGGACGCTTGAAAGAGCGTTTCAACGTCACGGGACGGTACAAGAGGTTCCGTGACGACCGCGGCTTCCCTATGTACACCACTCTTTTAGGTGTTCTGTTACGGTTCACTAGCCAAGCTATCAATCCGCCTGAGATGTAGAGAGGCAAACACACGTAAGACACCATCTTCTCTGCGTTCCACACGTTGTCACGGTGCTGCTGCTGCTCCGGTGTTTTTCTAGCGCTCCAAGCTAGCTGGAGAAGACGGCACTCGAGTAAGAAAGCAATCATCGTCACTATCCTCACCACAATCTCCTTGGCTTCAAGCCATCTATCGTTCTCGAAGAACAAGCTCTCCTGGTTATTACCGCTTTTGAAGAGCTCTTCGAAGTTCAACAGAAGAGGAATCATGTGACCGAGCACGAGAAGCGTCAGCATTGTCACGGAGATGAAAGGAAGCGTTTCTTGATGCTTATTCATATGGTAAAGCTGCAACCCAACGAAGAGACACGAGAGCGTGTTGGATATTAAAACCATAGCAATCTCCAAAATGCATTCTCCAAACAGATTCTTTAGCTTGATGAACGTAGATGGACCTAGACACAACCTCCATATGTCCAACGTAAAGCGGATCTATCTTCTCCCGTGTGCTCTCTATTGCTCCTTTTAACCGGTCATCGCTTCTCGAATCAACCGGAGAGAACTTGAATCTGATCGCGAGACTGCAATCCACCATAGCTTAACCGATTGACATCCAACCATACATAACTCACCTGTATCCCTATCATACGTTCCCTCTGCATAGATATCTCCACGAGATTCAGACACAGGATTCAAGAAACGGATCTTGTAAGTGATGTTGGTGAAGCTTTTGGTGACAACATTCACAGGGATTCCACTTACCCCAGCAGCACCTTGCCCACGAACCAAGAGATCACGGTACAGTCTATCTCCAATGAAGTAAGGGCTTGCACGAGCAGATCTCAACACATTGTCTCCTCCAGACACCGACATGACAAATCTCATGTCTGAAGTCTGAGCATCAGGGTAATGCTTCCCTTTGCTTTTGGACCGGCTCTCGCATAGCTTACTCACTCTCTCCCTCTCTGTATACTCATACCTCAGACCAGAGAAACGCGGGAAAAGGTTGAATTTCAACCCCGACAATCCATGTCGTGTGTTTTCATACCCAAACAAAGAAGCAGTGCATATACATACCTAAACTAAGATATTTTAAAAATTTCCAACCCGAACTTAGTTCCGTAATGTGAAATCCGACATTGACTAACGTTTTGTTAATTCACCGTTAAACCCTGCTTAATCAGATAATATGTGGCATATTGATTTAATCAAAGACAAATCAAAACGACGTCGTTTGATTCATTAATCAAAACGACGTCGTATTCAATTGGGAGAAAATCAAAATTAAAAACCCTAATCTCCTTTGTTCTTCTTCTTCGACTCACGACTCTCACTTCTCTTTCTCTCAGACCCGAACTCGAACCAGAGACAACAAAGCTAACCTACAAGGAGAGAGAGGTGAGAGTCGTGAGTCGAAGAAGAAGAACAAAGGAGATTCGAGTTTTTAATTTTGATTTTCCCTCAATTGAATACGACGTCGTTTTGATTAATGAGTCAAACGACGTCGTTTTGTTTTGTCTTTGATTAAATCAATATGCCACATATTATCTGACTAAGCAGGGTTTAACGGTGAATTAACGAAACGTTAGCCAATGTCGGATTTCATCTAAGTTTGGGTTGAAACTTTTTCAAATATCTTATTTTGGGTATGTATATGCACTGCTTCTTTGTTTGGGTATGAAAACACACGACACGGATTGTCGGGGTTGAAATTCACTCTTTTCCAGAGAAACGCCACAACGGTTCGTTTACGCTCTTGAACTCGATTCTTGTTTTATTATCATCACTCCAAAGCTCCCCCAACTACCGGAGCCATGTTTTTAATCGACAAGGAAGCTGGAAACCTCAAACTCAACCTCAGCAAACAGTCACCAACAACAGCGTTACTCAAAGAATCAGTGAAATTCAAGATCCTGCACGCAGCGCCACAGAACCTGTTCCTCTCTACATCCCAACCTCCCTCCGCAACAAGAGTACTCCTCGGATCAAACTAAAACAGCCTCCGACGCTGCTAGCGTTACTCAACGACAAAACCACTCGCATCTTCTCACCATCAAACTAAAAGCTTTTTGAAACTACTAATTTTAGTTAATTGATCTTGGAATAGAAGAGTCAAATATAATTATAAGTAATTTTTAAATAATTATAAGCAATTTATTCTATTAGAATAGGAACATATTATATAAATATTATGTTCAACTATATATTTCATTTTTTGAAAAAGAAACTATGTATTTCATTTATTTAATTATTTTCTAAAATTAAATAAATATTGAACACAAATTTAGTTTAAAAAATTAAATATAAAAGTTGAACTCTAAAAAAAAAACTGAAACAAAAAAAATACAGACGAAGATCGCACAATCTATCTATTTAATTAATAGTGAGATAATTGAGACCGGCACATACCATACAGACCGACATCTTAAACCGGTATATAGAAAAGAACCGGTTGGTTATCTCTGGAATGTTTCTCTGTAGTCACATAAACTTTTTGTTTTCAAATCCTTACAAAAAAACCCCCATAAACCCTTAAACAGCTTCGAGAAATTGTGTAAAGGCAAATCCAATGGCGGTTCTACACCGATTGTTTCGAGCAGCTCGCGTATGGCGCGGATCGCTCTCTCATCCTCCTCCTTCGCACCCACGTGGACGACCCGAGCTTCATCGATGTTTCCATCACGGTACGATTCACACCATTTCTTCTACTGTCTGATTCAAGAATCTGTAAATCTCTTACAAAATTTTGTGATGATCTTCTGATTCTTGATGCGTTTTCGAATGAATTCTTCTAAGAATGGCTACTGTTGAGAAATTTGAGAGCACGAGAAGCTATGATCCTTCCGACTTTCATATGTTGTTCTTTTGTCTTTTTGATTTTTGCTGCAACTTTCAGCATAATTTGAAAGCAAGTGATGTCTTGAGATCTTGCAGCAGCACCTTAAATGATTCTCCATGCTTCTCTATGGCGCCTGCAGATTTTGGTGCTCTCTTTAGCCTTGGAGCGATTAGAGTAGCTTATGCTGATTCTGATGAGGTTTTTGTAACATCAGACATATTAATTAGTTCTTCTATACAACACAGTTACTTGTTTCTGATTATGGTTTAAAACTTGACCACTTTGCAGGCTAATTACAAGTCATCTTCCCCCATAGATCCTCCACCAAACCATGTTGACATTTCCAAGAAAGATGATGTTTTCTAACACACATGGAAACTGAATAACCAGTGTTGATTTAGTCCGTCTATTTAAAATAGTTACGACTACTACTACTACTGATTGTAGTTATATATATATATATATATATATATATATATATATATTTTTTTTTTTGTTGCAGAGTAGTAACAAGTCATCTGTCCCAACAGATCCTCCACCAAACTATGCAGACATTGCCAAGCAAGTAATACTTTTTAAAATGATAACTATTATCATCGTATGTTGTTTTGTTTTTTATCCATATTCAACTAAGTATACTTTCATGCATCTACATGAAGTGGCATAATTCTTCCACAATTTTAAAAAGTTATCAAGCAATTCTACTTGACTACTTGTGTTTGCTAGAAGTAAACAATTATACATAGAATATTTAGTTTTCTTTTAAATCTAGATTATGAATCTAAATTGTTTATTTTTTCTTTTAAGGTAGATTATAATTGGAGCTGAAAGCAAATAAATTTAACTACAAAGACCTGAAGAAATGATAGATCTTACTTACTACTACATTAGTTACAAAACCTACGATGATATCTTAATATATTAGGCATGAATGTCACATCAAAAGTTGGAAAATTTTATAAAAGTGATCAGTCCATGTATCATCAATTATTAATTGGTTTTATTTTGGATGTTCTTCTAGTTAAATATGATACAAGTATCTGATCCACGCCATCCAACTCAATTTATATTTACTATGATTCAAAAATTTTGGTTCATCGGTAATTGCCCAAAATTTACCCAAATATTTTGAGATTAATGGTCAAAGAAACATTGTCTTGAAGGAAATTTAAGGACAAATATCACAATTTTCTTTTGAAGAAATCTTATATATAGGTGAAAGTAACAAATTATCCTTGTATAAGCTATTTTTCCAGCATGAAAAGATGAATGGAGTAAGTGTTTTGGTTTTAAGTTATCATTGATTTGGATGTATGTATTAACATGTTAATGTAGTAAGTGTTTTGGACAATGAGCCGCCTGTGGTGTTTGTTCAAGCGGACTTAGAACGGTACATTTCTGACTCATACGATCCAAGCAATGAATATGTTGTTGTATACAATGAAGAGCATGACGATTGAGATTGGCAAACAGTGCAAGTGCCTGATGAAGAGTTGGGTGGAGAACGGTATGCAACATTGGAAGATGGATCTCATCGGAAGAGAAAGATGTTGGTGTACTGGGGAAAAGAATGAAGAAGTTATCAAGATGTGTGAATTATATCTGTTGGATCCAAGATGAAATACTTTTAGGGTTGGTTCATGGTTGATTTATTTTCAGACTCGTGTGTTTTTTTTTTGAGAAATGTTTAAACTCTACCAGTGTTGAGAAAGTTTACAGACTATTTTTGGTATTACCTATAATGTAAAAAAAAGAGTTATGCTTATGAATTGTGAGATAATTAGAGACGGATAAAAATAGCTTCCATCAAGTTATTTCTAATTATTTCTTAATTTGTTTCATTTCATTTGGTTATGTAAACAAAATAAAACTATCATGTTATAATTACACATTGATTAATAAATAAATTTATTTTCATATAAATTTATATTAAATTTACACTTTTTGAACATAATTCAAATTTACATTTATTACTAAAAATTATGATTTGTATAATATTTTGGAACTTATTCGATTGTTTGACTTATCCAGTCAGCACTTTGACTATTTATTCTTCAGAATATATTTTATTACCAATTTTAAATTGATTTTAATGATGGTAATGGTTATGAACTTGGCTAGACTAAAAAATCACACTTGGGCATACTCTCCTGTTGCCCATAAAAAACTAAAAGCTCTTTTGAAATTACTAATTTTTGCTAATTGATAAGAGTCAAAATGCGAAATTTGAAATTTAATTGTATCTCATTTTTTGCATAGCTTAATCTAATAAATCGCCGAATATAATAATAAACAATTTATTAAAAAATAAAAGCAATTATTTAATTAATAGTGAGATCATTTCAACCGGGGCATACCATATAAACCCATCTCTTAAACTGGTATACTGGTTGAATAAAAAGAAACGGTATATACTGAGAAGAACCGGTTGGTTATCTCTGGAAGGTTCTCTCCTCTGTAATCGCATAAACATTTTGGTTTGTAAAATCTCCTTGAAAACAAAACCTCATAAAACCCTTCCTTGGAGAAATTGTGTAAAGGCAAAATCCGATGGCGGTTCTACACCGATTGTTTCGAGCAGCTCGCGTATCTCTCTCTCACCCTCCTTCGCACCCACGTGGACGACGCGAGCTTCGTCGATGTTTCCATCACGGTACGATGATTCACACCATTTTCTTTTTTTTTGGTTTTCGAATGATCTTCTGATTCTTCTAATTGGTTGTTAAGAATGGGAGCTGTTGAGAAATACCTATGATCCGACTTTTTAATATGCAGGAACCTCCTTTGAGCAGAGTAATTCGAAAGCAAGTGATGTGTTGAGATCTTGCAGCACCTTAAACGATTCTCCATGCTTCTCTATGTCGCCTGCAGTTTTTGGTGCTCTCTTTAGCGTTGGAGTAGCAGCTTATGCTGATTCTGATGAGGTTTTGTAACACACAACATCAGTATATACCTGTTACGTTTTTTTTCCTGATTGTGATTTGAAACTTGACCTCTGTTAGGCTAATTACAAGTCATCTTCCCCCATGGATCATCCTCCACAGCACTATGTAGATGTTGCCAAGAAAGATGAGGTTTTCTTTTAACACATAAAAAACTGAATCACCGGTGTTGATAGATGAATTGGTTCTGTGTAACGATTAGTTTAAAAATTTGATATTATTGCAGGCTAGTGGCAAGTCATCTGTCCCAGCAGATCCTCCACCAAACTATGCAGACATTGTCAAGAAAGAGCGAGCTCGAATCCAAGAGCTAATACTAAGTAAAGGCTCTCAGTATGGTTCTTGCCCTCGGTTCAATGTCTCTGTCAGGGGCCAAAAGGTTTCTGCATTGACATCTTTTTAGACTTTCTCTCTAGTTTTTGATAACTGATTGTGATTTGGAAGTGTATTTTAAAGGCATGATTTTGATTAAGACTGTGTGTTGTGTTGTAGATTACGTTGAAGTTTCAAGTTCCTTCCACATGCGAAGTGGCGCAGTTAATAGCAAACATTGGATCCCAACTAGGAGTTAAAGTCTCAGATCGCACTGGTGGTTCAGACATGATATTGCGCGCTTGGGACAGGTAATGTTCTACAAAAGAATTGTCCTAAAAGCGTTTTTTTTTTGTAAGCCTGATGGATGTCATAAAGCTGAAATGCTACTCCTTTCTTGTTTACTTCAGTCCTGTCGCATGGCAAATCACACTTCAAAGCGTGGAGAAGAAGAAGAAGGAACAAGGAGCAAGTGAGGATGATTCAGATGAAGACCTGTGCATTCTTATCTTTGGCTCCTTACTTAACTCCGATAAAGTGGTAAGCTTCATTTCTCGTTCGGATCAAGACATCAAATCTTAATGATGCTACAAAATGATTTCAGGAAGTTGAGTTTATAAAGAAGGGAAGCCTGACTAGTGAAGAACGCGAGGCTTTTGTTTCAGCTTTGCAAGTATCTGGAACAAAGCCTGGACAAAATAAAGGAAGTGGTAGCGCACGTGATACATCTACGGACAAAACTATTTCTCAATTGGAATCGATGGGAGTGAGAATCTATGGAGTTAACAAACCTCTTGGGGATGATTCTGTCGATGAGATCTCGTGGGACAATATCGCTGGATATGATCAGCAAAAGCGGTAAGCTTCGGTTTATATACTTTTGTTCTTCTATCCCATAAAGTTGCTATATAATAGCTTCTTATCATGATGCAGAGAGATAGAAGACACGATACTGATGGCTCTTCATAGTCCTGAAGTATATGATGATATAGTACGTGGTACACGTTGTAAATTTGAATCGAACCGACCCCGAGCTGTGCTGTTTGAGGGTCCGCCAGGTTAGCCAAAAGAAGAGAGAGTGTATTTTTTTGTAGACATCTTGTGCAATATTGCTGATAGTCCATTAAACTCTAAACTTAGGAACTGGGAAGACATCTTGTGCGCGTGTCATTGCTAATCAAGCAGTGAGTATTCTAGAACCTGCTCTCTTTTTAAGGATTTGAACACTTGAGCCCTAACCATTTGGCAATTTGGTGTCAGGGCATACCGTTGCTGTATGTTCCGCTTAAAGCTGTAATGTCAAAGTACTATGGTGAAAGCGAGCGGCTTCTTGGGGCTGTGTTTTTACAAGCAAACGAGCTCTCTGATGGTGCAATTATATTTCTTGATGAGGTGAAGTAAACATTTTCTCCTTTCAAGATTCGACCATGAATTAGAAAAATTCACTTGTCTAAGTAACGTTTCAGATCGATGCCTTTGCAATCTCTCGTGATAGTGAGATGCATGAAGCAACACGTAGAGTTTTATCGGTACTACTAAGGCAGGTAAGCCGCACAAGATTGTTAATACCACATATCCACTAGAGACTACCTGTTGTCGGTTATGCTGAATCTGCTTCGTCTATGTTTTTTTCTGCAGATTGATGGATTTGAACAGGACAAGAAAGTGGTTGTGATTGCTGCAACCAATAGAATACAAGACCTTGATCCTGCTTTGATCAGGTAACGCAATTAAACCTCTTAAAACCGGTTTCAAGTCATGGCTGCAGTATCCTGACCAGTGTCCTCTATGTGTATATCTGTAGCCGGTTCGATTCCATGATAATGTTTGGCTTACCTGACTTACAAACCCGTCAAGAAATCATCGCCCAGTACGCAAAACAACTCTCAAAGCCTGAACTAGTCCAGCTTGCACAGGCCACAGAAGCGTAAAGTCTTTTTAACTGTTAATTTTTTTAACATAATCATGTTAAAGTTTGTAATGAATCCACACGGACTTTTGTTTTTTTGTTTGGTTATGCAGAATGTCAGGCAGGGATATTCGAGATTTATGTCAAGGAGCAGAACGAACATGGGCTTCAAAGGTTAAAACTCTCGTCTTCTTCTGCATTTGGTTAAATGCTACATAAGTGCAGACGTTAACCTTTTATGCGTTGTTGAATGTATTAGTTGATTCGTCGAGCAAAAGCAATTGGGCTAGAACAACAACAACAACAAGTGACTCTCCCTCCGATACAAGAGTACTTGGAAAGCGCCGAAGCTCGACGCAGAGCTCTTCGCAGTGTGGCAGAGCAGAGGGAACATAATTTGGCTGCTCGTTCCAAGAAGCCTTTGCTAGATTTTGAGTGACAGATATAACATTTGATAAACCATAACTTAGGAACAATAACATATGTATACAAGGCAGTTTTGTTTCTGTTTCATTGCATTTTACTTCTTGTCTAGGTCAAAGCTTGAGCATGTTGTTAAAGATGCTCAGCTGAACTTTAAGCAAGAGCTCTTGTATCAAAAGATTAGCATACTATCGAATTTTTATCTTTCATACGACAGTAGTTAGTTTGGACGCCTTGAGACGAGACGAGAACTAGTTTTAATTTCAAACGGCGTCGTATTAAGCAGTCGAGACATCGTAAGCTAAATTTACTTCCCTTTGACCGAAACCTTCCTCAAACCGAAAGTCTCTCTCAGACAGACTCTGCACTTACCAAACAAGAGTGTATCAGCACCTCGAAGGTAAACCTTGCTGCCGCGGCTGGATATTGTTTCTCAGTTTTACTTGAAAATTTTCTCTGAGAGCAAACGCTTTTTGACTTTTCCATCTTTAATTCTCGCACGGGTACAATCAATTGCGTTGCTTCGAAACTGTTCGACGAAATGCCTGAATGAGTGTATGATCTTGTCTTTCTTTGTTTTCAGGGTTCACAGGTTTTGGTCTGTTCTGATACGCGGCAGCCATGGATGGTAAGTGAATGATTTTTGAGAAATGGAAAAAAAAATAAATTAATCTGTTTTGCTTCAAGAAAGGCCGTTTCTTTCTGTTATTGGTGCAATTAGACTGCAAAGTGATGAAATGGACATTTTTGGCAGCTTAATGAAATATGATCATGAAATGAAATGAAATTTTACAAAACGTTTATGGTGTTTGCGGGTAAAACCTTGTGTTGGTTGCTAGTTTTAAGTTAAATTTTGTTCTAAAACTTCTTAGTATATAGCTCGTTTAGGCCACAATCTGCGTCACCATTTTGTGCATTCTTATTCTGGAAAAATTGAATTTGAGGTCCCTTTATGACGAGAGTTTTTGGATTGTGAGTCCATTTTTATATATGTATATGAGAGAAGTTGTAACACTGGTGATTACTATTCCTCAGTTGATTCACAGCCAATGATGGAAGAAACCATACTGGTCGGTGACGACCTAATGATGGGTCCTCCATCTCCTGTCATCCCTCCTGAAATTGCTTCACATGTCCTCCAAGGTGTTGAACTCTGCGATGGTATTTTGAGGAATCTATTCCTATGTAAGTCTCCTGTTTACCTGTTACAAACTCAGTGTATTTTCGTTTTGGGTTATAAAGATGACATTCCATCTGTCAGTCAGTGTATAGAATTTGATTATGTTTCTTGGGTTTCAGGCTTGCAAATTAATGATATTGAACCATTTTGCCAAGATGAGCTTGCCTTGTATCGACAGTGTGCTGAAAACAGGGTAATGTTATCTTTCTCCACATCAACCCTCTTCTCAGATTATATTTATGTATTCATCATATCTCATATTCATTTCTTTGAGTTTTTTTTGTTTGTTATAATCTTCTTTTTTTCTCTAGGACAAGGTATTGAGAATAAGGCTTCAAGAGAGCGAATACAAGTTAGGATCGTCAATGCCTATTGATCTTGCTAAGGAAAGGATTACTCAGCTTGAAGCTGAAGCCACATCACTAGAAAGGTACTCTTTCTTGAACATTGTGTAGTGACACAGAATTTTCAGATATAACATCAAGCTCATTGTTTTGGATAATATTTATGAGAAGAGTTTGTTTCTGGAATCTCACAAACTGCTAGTAATCCAAATGTTGACTAATATTCTTTTTATAATCATCAGGCACTTGATTCTAGCAAGTGGAGCTGAAGGAATTGAAGGATTTCGTCGGAGATGGAGTTTGCACGGTCGTATGACGGATATCAAGTACTGTAAAGATACCTTATCTTATAGAATAGCAATATTCATTATCACTAACATGCTGCATGCGACTAGTTGAACCCATAAACATTACCGAAACTGCTTTTACGTTTCTGACTTGCTGTTTCTACATCTCTATGTGTAACTGTTTTATTCCCTGTATGTGGTGAACTCTGTTTGATTTGAGTCTACTTGTTAGCTTAAAGCCAAGGTTCTTTTTCATTTCATGGATGTGACAGGAAAAGACTGGAGTCACTGAAGCAAGGAATGGAAAATAGGAAAAAGGAAGCGCATGATCAGCCAGCGAAACCTTCTACTTGGAAGAGATGGTTTCTTTGGTGAAGCTTTTGTCATTTTACTAGCATGCTCCAGAGTGAATCATCATACATTCTAAAACAAAATAATGCATTTATGGTGCAGATTGCTTCCCAATGTAACCATATTTTTGGATGGATAAGTAAAAATTATTTACTTAAAGCACTTTTGTGGATTGTGATATTAGAGACGCTTCTAAAATAAACCAAAAATATGATGCTCACAAGTCACCAAACAAACTTGGGACCTTAGTGTTGATCCTTGATAGTAGAAGACATTGTTGTCTTAACAAGCTTGTGATATTGAGTGCAATTAGCCAAGACATATGAGCAGAACATCAAACTCCTTCTGTAAGTTACAGATATGAACCGGATTTCATGAATAACATCCTCTCAGGTAAACATTTAGTTTAAAAGAACTTGTCTACATAGAAACTGGGTTGACAGAAGATTCTTTTTTTTCTTAGTTATAATCTAATTTTGAATCATTCTGAAATTTTGTTGCCATCCATCACTGTCTTCCAAGAAGCATGCATGTGACCTCTTATCTAGTAATGTCGGTAGGCTAAGATTCGGTTCCTTCTGGTTTTGATAGAGAGCCAGTTTCGTACCAACCAAAAAAAAATCTAAAGCTTCGTACTCTTTTTTGTTTAGACATGCGGTTTTGAACCGAAAACATTCCAAATCAAATTGAAATGTTCAGCTATAAGTTCTGAACCGATATCACATTTCGAAATTAATTCGGTTATCAGTTCACCCATCAGCTAATTGCCTAATTCAGTTTTTCTAAACTGAGACTAAACCGATTCATCCCAATATTTCTAACCAACAACCACCTTAACCAAACCGAATTGAACCGTAAACCGAAGTAACACAACAACCATCTCATTTGTACATTTGATTTTGGATCCACGTTAGTCTACCACTCTACCTTATAGAAGTATACTTACATGGAAAATGTGTATTTTTGTATGTATATCGATTATATGTAGTAAGTGGATGCTTAATTTTGACTCAATGAAGATCCATCGAATAGCCGTTCGCCGTAAAAAAGAAAAAAAAAATCCATCGAAGAAAGATGATGTTGATGAGATATTCAATCAAGCTAGACAACTTGGAGCCGTTGAAGGACCTCTTGAGACTCCTTCTTCTTCGAGTTCCAGAAGCTTTACAGGAACAGGGAGGTTGCTTTCTGGTGGAGAAAGTGTTTCAACTGCTCCTCCTCAACAGCCTGACCCTGTGGCTCACACCATTATCTTCTGGTCTGATGGTTTCACCATTGATGATAGTCCTTTGAGGAAGTTGGATGATCCAGACAATGCTTCTTTTCTCGAGGTACTACACCTGAACCAAAATGTCCTCTTGTCCTTTCTCTGTTTGACTTATGTTTTTTTGTTCTGTAGAGTATTCGAAAGTCTGAGTGTCCAAAAGAGCTTGAGCCTGAAGATAGAAGAGCTCCTGTACATGTCAATCTGATGCGAAGGGAAGAGAAATGTCCAGTTAGTGTTCTCTCCTCTCTATACTCATATCCATACATCATCAACCAACAACATGTAATGTCTTGTTTCATCTCATTTGTAGGAAAGAGAGAAGCCTAAGGTTTCATTTCAGGGTGTTGGAAGGACTCTTGGTGGTACCTCATCGGTGGCTCCTGAGTTGCATAACTGTTATTATAATCAAGAAAATGTATGCATCTCTGTAAGCTACTTCTACGCAGCATAAATGGGTTTTGGGAGGAAAAGACTTGTCGTTATAGATTTCTTAATTTGTTGAAAACAATATTTTCATTATGCGTTTTGGGGTTATTCATGTTTTCAGTTATATATTTTTCTGTATCCGTTTGGTAAGTGTATAATGAAATGTCATCTTGATGGTAACAATGATTGTATATGACTAGTTTGCTAGGAACTAGGTACCAGTTATATAGATTATAATAAACTTGTTGAGTATAATAGGAAATATGTTACTTTTAGCAATTATTTAGCTCACTAATTAAGTTTCTTTTTGGCAAAAAGTATACAGTAGATTTTTTTTTTTTTGGCATTTTCTTCTATATATACTAGGTCACGAACCCGTGCGATGTCGCACGGGGCTCATTTTATAAAAACAAATATATCATACTTTATAACTAATATTTTTATACAAATACTGTTTATTTTTGTTTTCAACAAACTCATTGTAACAAAAGTTACAATATATATTTCATGTGTCTATATTCATTTATAGATGCTACTAAAAATTATATTTGTTTTACAATTTTTAGATTATAATTTAGTTAAAATATGTACATATCACATCTTTTCGATTTAAAATAGTCGCATATTTAAATATAAAGAGTTGTATCTATTCTATTAATTTTCTAGCATGACCAGTTGATATTAGTTGTGTCCACTTTTTAAATTTTACTTTTTAATAACTAACTACCATTAATCACATATAAATATACTCCAATACCTACACGTAATTCTTCAGTTTATTAAAACTTCTCCTTCCTATATTCTAGGAAAATAATTTTTGTTCAATTTATAATCCACGTTTCTGAATAACAACCGCCAGTATTTGGCATGTAATTATCTATAACTATTCTTTGATTCCCCATGCCTCATACCATTATGTATATATATAATATCAATAACAATTAATAGCATTTATATTACTATGTTTACATATAAATAAATAAATATGCCAACTTCTGTTTTAAATTTATGGATAAAAATATTTGGGTAATTTGATTAATAAATAGTATTTTAGTATATATAGTTATTTAGAAACTAAATATAATTAATATTTGTGGGTATATAATTTTATTTTAAAAATTTGGATGTATTTGGTTTACGGTTTAGTTCCGGTTCAAAAGGCGGGTATATTTGAAAAAATTGATTTGCGGATACGGATTATGAATATTTTATTTGGAAGGGTGCGGGTTGGTAGATTTTGGATTGCAGGTACCCGCCAATCCGAAAAGTATTTAAAAAATGAAAAGAAAAGTAATTTTTTTTTAAAATATGGTAATTTAAAAAAAAAATTAAAATATATAATTTTTATTATAAATATATATTTTATAATAATTAAATTAAATAATCATTTTATAAAAAATTTATAACCCGCTGATAACTGTCAAATTAAATGGGCGGGTGCCAGTACAAATTATTTGTTTGCGGGTTGTGCAAGTCATATTTTTTGACCAAAACAAAATTAAAATCCGCGGGTTGGCGGGTTCGACCGGCAACTCAGCCCTAAAAGAGCGTATACCGGATCTGCCAAATTAAATGGGAGGGTTCCAGTAAAAATTATTTGTTTACGTGTTATGCGGATCATATTTTTGACCAAAACAAAACTAAAACCCGCGGGTTAGCGGGTTCGACCGTCAATCCAGCCCTAACAGAGCATATTCAACCATATGTTTTTTAATTAAAACTTATCATAGTTTACATATCTTTTAAAATTATTGGTTTAATTTATTTTAAATTAAATTAAAACAAAACAATATTATTAAATCTGATTAACTAATAAGAAAAATAATATTTCAGTTTTTAAATAAATAAAAATGTCATTATTTTAGGCATATATACTTAGTATTAATGTGAGATCCAATATTATATGAAATAGTTTTTTTTATATGTATAAATTCTGTTAAAAATTTATTATCGTACATTTTAAAAGTTTATGATAGAGGAAAAATACATCTCATTAATTTAAAATAATTTTTTCTTATTTTCAATTTACATTATATTTTCCATCTTTGACTTTAACAATTGTAGAGACGGTAATTTTATTGAACTTCCTTGCTAAGTAATTCTTAACATTTTAAAACACACATAAAACTAATTATTTATACTAACACAAAAAAGTACATGTACCTCGACAAACAAATAAAATTAAATACATAAGAATATAAAATACCAAGAACACAACAAACATATTTTATTATTCTTCCCTCTTGTTCTTTTATTTATGTCTGTTTTTTTTTTCTATTAAAAACAAACATGATAATCTATCTTATTATATAAAACTTGGTTCTTCAAAATTACTAATTAACATGATCGCGATACGTGTCATTAAAATTTTTAAGATTGCGACATGTGTTAATCTATATTATAATTAAAAATATATATTAAGATAATAACAAAAACAAATTTTGTTAAAGAAGTAATTGTAAGTATATCTAATAGTAATTTCCATTTTAAAATCCTAAACAAAACATAGTTGCAAATAATTATTTGATAGTAATTTTCCTTTTAATATTTTTGAAGAGGTTAAAATTTATAATGATATAAAATATACATACTAAGATAAAAAAAACAAATTTGAAATAATTTAAATTTAAAATTGATTTAATAGTAAAAAGGAAATTTTTTAAAATACTTATATCTTATGATTAAAAAAAATTTATAGGAAGATAATAAAAATAATTTGTGTTTTAAAAAGTAATTTTTGCACGATTGAGTAAGAAAATATCTGGTGAGTTTTCTTGCATGTTCTTTTACATCTTCGCGTGTTATCTTTTTTTTTGTCGTCACATGAGGAAATAACTAGATATCATGATCTTCACATTAAACTGATGTTGAACTTTTCTAAAAGAATATAATTGTCATGCTGTTATACATTAGTTATTGTTACAATTATACTTAGCCGTTTGTACATATAGATGTAATGGTGAACATGAATCGGATATCCGGATTTTTGGAGATATTCTGATCCGATCCATTTTGTTATAATAATCAATTATTTGATCCAATTCGAACTGTAGCCACACGGATATTCGGTGCTTCAGATATTCAGATAATTTTAGATTTTCGACCGGATATCCGATTCGATCCGAAAAAAAATAAATTAAAATTAGTAAATAAATCATAAATCCAAAAATAAGACAAATAATAATAACATTTTATTACAAAAATAAAAATCTATTACTTTTAAAATTCTAATAAATAACTTAATAAATTTATTAAAAAGTACTATAAAACTTATATACTATATCCAATATAATATTATATAAAATTATATATATATATATATATATATATATATTTATACGTCTTTACATACATGTATATGTATTCATATAACGGATCATATCAGATATTCATTCTAATAATATTAGTATTTTGTTATTTGCTTCATTTCCTTAGAGATATTGCATATAAGTATTTTCTTTGCTTCGTAGAGTTACATATATTTGGAATTTCGGTTCATATCGAAACAGATAAAATCAAAATTTACGGATATTTTGTCCAACTGTTATGCTATTGTGACTAAGTTAATGTGACTATTATGCTTATATGTGATTATGATTATGTGTGTTTATTCTTATCAACATATAAAAATTGGTTATGTTGTTGTAGTTTATGCTACTATGAAATTTAAATCAAAGTGAACGACTTTCCAATGGATTGTTGTAGGTCATGCTATTAAGGAATTTAAATAAAAAAGAAAGACTTTTCAATAGAATAATGTTATGAATAACTCGCCTATACAACATGAATATTGAAGCTGAAATCCTAACCAGAAGTTATGTGGAAAAACAGATTTGTATTCCTAGAATAAGTCTCATACCGACATATGCAAGATGACCTTTCAAAATGAAAAGACTTCAATTTTCTATAAGAGTGTTCTATAAAATGACTATCAACCAGAGTTAAGGTCAAAGCTTAAAAAGTTGGTCTATTTGTCAAGTCCAGTCTTACAATTATATGTCGCACTATCAAGAGTCACTACAACTGGAGAACTTCAAATTTTTAAAACATAGCGACAATAGTGTTTTACAAAATATTGTATATAGAAAAGATGTTAAAGTCACATCATGAATATCAAAGTAAATAAATTTGATGTTTTATCTAGAAATATATTCGATATTTAGTTAACTATCGATAAAACATATTGACTGGTGTTATGTAATATTAATATTTTTAATTGTGTCGTTTTTAGTTTGTCTTACACAATATAAACAATATAGAGAGTTCACAGTTATATATATTTCAATTAACTATAGCTAATATTATTTTGAAAAATAATAAAAAGTGAAGTATCTATTAAAAATAAAAATATCAATGTACTATTTAAAATACCATTATTATTAAAATAGAATATCAATTAAAATTTATGTAAGAAAACAGATTATTGTTATTAAAATATCACCATATATACTAAAAATTCAAGTACTAACGTGAGAATAATATTTCTAATCTTTTTATGTGTTCGTGAATTAAAACATCAAATAAAATTCGTGTAACACACGGATCCATATCTAGGAAAGAAAAGAAGGTTTCCTTCTCTTATGTGCGTCCACATAGGAATTCAGCATGGAAACTCGACTCACACAGTGTCGACACGTGTTGCCTGAAGCCAATCCGCACCGTTTGCACTAAATTATTGTCATTGTGGGCTTTGTTCGGGATTGATATATTGTCTGGCCCAAATAAGAAAAAGGTGAGGTTACTACCGAAGAGGTGAAGATAATATTCTTTCTTAAACACATAATTCTTCCACCGACTATAAATCAAATAGATGTAACGTATTCAATATTCATCGTCATGAAATCTTATCATTAATTTAATAATAATCCATCCAGTGTAACACAGTTGGTGCTAAGTTAATAATAATAAAGCAGAAGTACAAAATTTAAGAAGTAAGAACGATAACCTACTCAGTGTCGATCGATATAATGAAGTTACAATCGATCGATGTTGATGAAGTGTTGTCGAGTGATATCGACATGGTCGCATTGGTCGATGGCTAACATACATTCGACACAATGAAGAGACAAACGATATGTGGATATGAAGTGATGTCGATCGATATCGACATAGTATCATTGGTCGATGTGCTGAGCAACCGTCTACTTGGATCTATTTCTGTTTTTTTTTTAAACTAAAACACAATATCAGTAGAACCTCCCTCAGACTTAAATAACACTATAATGGTGTTATCCAGTCAGAGATTGGTGGAGAAATAAATCATGAGTACTCAATTTAACAAGTTATAACGATACACCTGACCAGATTAAGTGTTGATCAATGGAAAAGAGTTACCATCGGTCGATGCAAGTGATGTACTGTCGATCGATATCGACATGTTCTAATCGGTCGATTATCATGGAAATCGTCTACTCGGATCCCTATTCTAAATAGCTAACTTAAATATATTATTAGGACTACCTCTCCTAGACTTAAACAACATTGTTACCAATGTCATACAGCCTAAGGTAGGTGGGAGAATAAATCATAAGGACAATATTTAACAAGGAAAAACAATATACCTTAATAAGATGTGAATGTTGAACAACACAATTAAGTGGCGATCAATATTCTTAATGCTCTATCGATCAACACAGTTAAGTGGCTAACGATACTCTGTCGACCGATGATGCGCAGTCAGCAGTCGATATTGGTCTATCAACCCTTCTTCCTTGGATCTTCTCTTATAACCTAACATAGATAAAACACTAAAAGTCTAAAAAGTTAGTAATAGATAACTAATAAAACCAATTAACTATATTTTCTTTTTCGATGAACAGTGATCCTGCTACAGTAACTCTGAACAGTAATCTCAGCTACAGTGACTATGAACAGTAATCGTAGCTACAGTGACTCCACTACAGTATCGATCGATTTTCATGCTACAGTATTGTCACATCCCGGGCCCTGGGCCAATTGTTAATGACGAGCCCCGTGATGTTATGGCCCATGTAGACAAAACCCTAGGGTTTTCCCCTTCCTCTTCTATAAAAAGGAGGCAGCCCTTAGGTATTTCTCTACAGAGAGAAAACACAGCGGAGCCCTGCCCAACTGAAGAGAGAGCAGCCGTCGACAGAGAAGAAGCCATCGGAGCCACCGCGAGTCACCGGAGCACCGCCGGCAACCGTGTAATACCACCGGAGAGGAGATCTCGCCGTGTTTCAGTCCCTTCTCGCCGTTTCCTTGAGTCTTCTGCTCTTTTTCTTCTAGATCCAGCAACTAGTAAGGATCTGGTTCATGAGGATCCGTAGGACTCAGATCTACATCCGTTCTTATCTCATCTCTCAGATCTAGGCTAAGGTGAGGGCTTGTTGCAATCTCTATCTCCTCCTATCATTATCTCATCATGGTCGAAGTGTTTAGGTTGATCATTCATCCTTATGTGTTGATTCCTATAGATCTATAAATATATATACTTATACATATGACATCTATATTGACTCTTGATGTGTGAAAGACATAGATCTATTATGTTTGAGGATTGCTTGTATATGATGATTGTATTGATTGGGGTTATGGTATATGAGAAGGATATATATACATATAATGGGAAGATGTAAGGGAGTTAGAGAAAGGTTTAAGACCTATGAGTTATAGAAAGGCTAAAGGCCTATGTTTGCCGGTGTAACATGGTGGAATGATGTATAAGTATGTCTCGGGCGTTACATCGTTTCTTGTTGGATCATGTGGCAATCGCGTGAGTTGGCATGATTCATCGCCGGAGTGGGCAAGCGGCGTGCCTGTATGTGAAGTAACATAGTAGCGTGATGTCGTGGAGACAACGTGAAACGTATGAACATGGTGGCGAATCAAGCGTGAACCGGTGTCGGTAACTTGATTACGTGAAGGCGTGAGAAGCGTGATGTCGTGGAGACAACGTGTTATGAAAGTTCTCACGCGACAACATGAGGAACGCGGGGACCGAATGAGGTGGCATGGTCTCATATTGGCACCGTCGGGGTTTGTCCTCGTTTCTTGTTGATTGCTTATATTTGACTGGATGTTTAAGTTAGATACTTATGATATGTTGTGTGATGATTGTTGGTGATTGATTTCGGGGCTCCTAGAGCTTCCCTAACTGAGTATTTGTCGAAATACTCAGCCCCTCCTTTTTCTTTTCAGGTGAGTTCAATGGAGTGCAGGAGTAGTTGTCTCGGTGCAGTGCTGGATTTCGGGATGTGGGGTTTTCTTTAAGTTATTTCATTTTAAGACTTGGCGATTTGGTTTTAAGTGTTTCCTATTTATTTTAGTACGGTTTTGTAAGACATTTGGATTCGATCCTTGGGAATGAGATTTGCATTGGCCTTTTAAGTGTTTCTTGTTAGTGAAGGCAATGTGAATTCATGCTGTCTCGGTTAAGCGAGAACAGGGTATGACAAGTATCCACAGATGTTGTTTCTACAGTGTCGCTCGATGATCGTGCTACAGTGCGTTGCTGCAGTAACGTCGTTACTGTTCATCTTTTTTTTTTCCTGAAACCTTAGAAAACAGAATATCTGTAATAAATGAAAATAAAAATAAATTTATGGATAGTACCGTGATGAACAGTACCTCGATGAACAGTGTCGATCGATTCTGGATGAACAGTATCGATCGATTTTGGGTGAATAGTAGCCGGATGAATAGTGCGATGAACAGTAGCCGGATGAATAGTGGATGAACAGTTTTTTTTCAGTTGGTTGGCTCTATCGATCACCGCTTCTTGTAGGTTATCGATCGATTGATGGTGTGCTTTATCGATCGATTTCTGGTGTACGCTATCGATCGATGCTGCTTGGAGGGTGTCGAACGATACATCCCTCTTAAACTTACGGATCGTGCATAAACTAGCAGGCTCCTTCCTTGAACGACCTAGAAAAAGAAGATGCCTTCATAGGTAATTTTTTCAGTGAAGATGTATGTACCTAGAAAAAAAAACTCATAAAATTTTTTCTTCTTTTCAGGTACATACATCTCAGTACCAGGAAGCAATGAAGGCATGATAAACTAGCAGGCTCCTTCCTTCATTGCTTCCTGGTACTGAGATGTATGTACCTGAAAAATAAGAAAAAAAATTATGAGTTTTTTTTTCGAAAAGTAACAAAATCTAGACTAAATCTAACTAAACAAGATCTAATCGCGTCAAAGCTCCCCGGCAACGGCGCCAAATTTGATATCACTCAAATTTCCCCAAGGAGTGAATTACTCTCATAAAAAAAGGTTCAATTGTAGTACTTAGGGATCGAATCCACAAGGAGCTAAGGAACCAAATAAATCTAATAGTTATATGATTAAGCTAGGCTAATAAGTTTATAATGCAATAAATAAATAAGTAAGCAGTGAACAAGATGAACAAGATAATTGTTCAGCTTGGCAACGAGTTGTTTGATGGAAGGATGGTTGTTAGATCTAGGGTTTCTATCCAGGTAATTGATGTCTTGCATATTTGCATTGTTTTAACCATTCATTCATAAGCATTTGCATCATATAGATTAGGATTTAGACATGTTTAGGTTGCATTTGGCATACATATGTCTCTATCAGGTATTGGAACACCACATGGAGTTCTTGGAGACATTTGGAAGCAATGTGATCAAAAAGGGGGTGAAAGATGAGCATGGATGGAGGCCTTAGAGAAATCTTCTGTTGCTAAGATTTTGTGGAGACACAGGAAATTGAGTTAGCTTTCTAATGGAAGTGGTTTCAAGTCATTTGGAGATGCAATGGAGGAGTTATGATTATTTACTAGAGGCATATCCATCATGGCCGAGAACCGTAGAGTGACCTCTCAGAGCGACCCCCAAGGTCGCTCCCAACCAGAGCGACCTACCTAAGTCGCTCGCGTTTTTATTTCCCGGAGACACAAAAATGGAGGCTGGAGCGACCTCTCAGAGCAACCCCCCCCCCCCAAGGTCGCTCCCAAACCCAGAGCGACCTCCTGGAGTGACCCTCTGAAGTCGCTCCGCGTTATCTGCTACACGATTTTATTATTTTTCAAGGATCTTTTTGCAATTGTTGTGCACGTTTTTTGCACTTGGAAAACCTAATATTTAAGAACTACTAGACCTTGACCCGTCCGACCGGACGGGTGTTTATTTTATATTTTTAGTTTTTTTTGTTTATATTAAATGATGAATTTACGATATTTTAAACATAAATTTTAGACTAAAAATAATTTTTGGTAGTAACAATAAAAAGTTAAAATTAAAAATTTAATTAAATATTCAGATATAAAATTTAAATTTTCTAACTAAAATAATATAAAAGCGGGTCATATTTTTTTTAATTCTAAAATCTTAGCATCTCTTATAAACAAATAAAATAAATTTATAAAAATATAAAATATATAAACATATTTAGAACTATAATTTCTATTAAAATAAATTTATTAAAGAAAATAATCTTGCGCTGTTGTTATTTATTTATAGATTCGACCCGTAACTATATAAACATTTTTTCACTTTAATGTTTTCTCTGTACTAATGATATAATATATATATATATATATATATATATATGTAGATTAAACTCTATAACATTATTGTTAATATTACATTTTTAAAAATATTTTTTTTTATTTATTATGTTAAATAATTATATTTTATGATTTTAATTGTCTATTATATCACAGTATATCATATAAACAAATCCAATATTTATAACTAATTGAACTTATATTTTGAAACCATTATACTAATAATATATGAATAAATTATTTTATATTATATTTATATGTTATATAAATTGATTATGTTATGTGATTTTAATATTTAATAAGTTAATACAAAATATATAGAGAAATCGATTTTGGTTAATATATGATTAAGGAAATTTATTATTTAAATTAGAAAAATATTAAATGTTAAATCTATTATTTAAATTCAAATTAGGAAAATACATTTATCAATCAGAAAAGACAACAATAATTAAGGAATCTAAATGAGAAAAGACAACAATAATTTTGGAAAACACATTAAATAAACTGAAAAAGACAAGCATTAAAATAGGAAACTTAGTTAATTCTCAATGGCATGCCATTGTAAATAAAACTGAAAATTAAGGGGTATTTTTTATTGGGTACTTTTCTTTTAATAAGATAGATGTAGCCACCATTTGGCAGAGGATCTTTGATCTATTGGAAGAACACAAAACTCTCAAGAAAAGTTCATCTCTTTTGGATTTTGATTTGTTATGTTCTTGTGTTTCTGTTGATTTCTTATCTATTTCTCTACATGATTAATCTTAAATCCACCATGGGTTTAAGAGAAATCATGGAGATTAGTGAGTAATCACTTTTGAATTCATAGGTTAGGGAGATTAAGAGTGATTAGGCTAGTTCTAGGATGTTTTAGTGTAGATCATTCTTGTTCCTTGCTAGTAGAGTATTCATAATGCATCTTTTGAGTTAGCTACTTAAAAGTTGATCATTAGGCTTTTCCCATCCAAAAGGTGTTTGATGAAATGTCTGATACAACTCTCCTAAGCTTTTAGTGTACTTTGCCAAAGACATTTATTGTTAAAGATGCTAAGATAGCTATTAGACTTGTTCTTAATGATTGTTTTCACATTATTCAACCAAAGACATTTGATGTTTGAGATGTGTTAGCAAATGAGCATTCATCTAGACATAGAGCTTGCTTAGAATTGTGTTTAGGCTTAGGTTGATAGTTTGATTGATCATTTGCATTTCTTAGTTCGAAACTTGATCACCCAAGGTCAAATTCCCTACACCCATGAGTTCTCTTTTCCATTAGTTAAGAAAGTATAATTCTTTTATTGCAGTCAATCATTAGTAGTAATTTAAAATCATTCAAATCTCTGGTTGCACTTAGATTAAATAGGCACTTGCATTCTCATTGCTTTAAATCCCTTAGAATTGGTTCGACAACTTACTTCCACTTTACTATCATTTGACTTAGGAGCCTCAAAACTCCTAACATCAAATTGGCGCCGTTGCCAAATTTATGAGTAGATTTAAACATTGAGATTTAGTAGCTTGTTTGAGACTAAGTCATTTTTATTTTCGCTGGTTACTGATTCTTTTTCTTCACCTACTTTTGATTTACAGGTGTATGCACTTGAGAAGCAAGGGTCCAACAAACCCAGTTCCAAGAGCAGAAGACATTAGAGCTTTAGAGAGAGAGTGTGCTAGAAAGAGAAGACAAGAAGAGCAGCTAGCTCACACACAGGGGTTGAACATTGACATGGCTGACCCACAACCACCAGCTCGCCCCATTAGTGCTTATGACCACCCGACCAACAACGGTCAACTGTTAGGAATCAGAGCACCAGCTGTGGCAGCAAACAACTTTGAGATCAAGTCAGGATTGCTGAACCAGATTGAGAACAACAAGTTTCATGGCCTGGCTGCAGAGAACCCATTCGACCACTTGGACAGCTTTGATAGATTCTGTGGCCTATCCAAAACCAATGGTGTATCAGAGGATGCTTTCAAGCTCAAGCTTTTCTCTTTTTCTTTGGGGGACAAGGCACGTCAGAGGGAGAAGTTTCTGCTAAGCAGCTCCATCATCACTTGGGATGACTGCAAGAATGCTTTCTTAGAAAAGTTCTTCTCTACTTCTAAGACAGCTGACTACAGGAATGAGATATCTGGTTTCAAACAGAAGAACTTGGAAGGATTCAGTGAAGCATGGGAGAGGTTCAATGGCTACCTAGCTCAGTGTCCACACCATGGTTTCAACAAGGGAAGTTTGCTCAGTACATTCTATAGAGGTGCTCTCCCTGAGTACAGAGCCAGATTGGATACTGCAAGCAATGGGAACTTCTTGGACAGAACTGAGAGAGAAGCAGCGCAGCTGGTTGACAACATGGTTAAGAGTGATGCAGTCTACAGTGGAGATCATGACAGAGCCAATAGGACAGATGACAAGCAAACAAGAAGGGAGTTGAAAGCTCTACAGGATAAGATTGACATCCTCATTGCTAATAAAGCTACTCAAGAGCAGGTTCACTTTGTTGGTAACCCACAGCAAGAGACACCACCTACTGTCAATGAAATTGAAAGTTTGGAAGGCCAAGAGGAACTGTGCTTCATTAATAGCAATGGTAGCTGGTACAAAAAGGAGCCCAACTTTCAGTACAACAACTACCAGCAGAAATCATATCCCAACAACCAACAGAGTGGTTATCAGCCTAGAAACAACCAGCAAGGCAGCTATCAGTCTCAACAAAACCCTTCAATTGGTTCCTCTGCTCCTCAAGAGAGCAACACTGATGCCTTACTGAAGCAAATCTTAGAGTCTCAGACTAGAAGTGAGAAGCATGTAGGTTATGAGTTGAAGAACCTTCACTCCAAGATTGATGGGAGCTACACTGATCTGAACAACAAATTCTCACACCTTGCTTCTACAGTCAAGACTTTAGAGAATCAGTTTGCTTCTGTGGCTTCCACCTCCAAGCAGCCAATGGGAACTCTACCAGGGAAACCAGACCAGAATCCCACAAAGTACTGCAATGTTACCCTCTCTACTACTTCTTCAGAGATTGAGCTGAATGAGCACAAGAAAGAGGTAGATGAGATTGAAAAATTGGTGTTTGGAACTGATATTGGACAGGTTGAGCAACAGATTGTGACAACAAGTGGGGCAAAGATTGTGGAGAAAGTATACAAGCTGGTTGCAGCTAAGGTTGTGAAGAGAGATGGACACAAGGTTGAGATGGTCACGTAGGAGGACACCACTGCGGTTGAGCAGTCACCTTATGATAAACTCCCATTTCCACAGAGGGTCCTCACCAAAGCTCAGAAGAAGGTCATCTCCAAGTTCAGGAAAGATCTTAGTGATGTTGGGGTAAAGCTTCCAGAGATCTCGGGTATGCGAGAGGCTCGTGTACAAATGATGCTCATCGAGGACATTCTAACTCACAAAGATAAGGTAGCAGAGCTTCTGGACATCTTTACTCTGCAACTTGACCCACAAGTCCCACCAAAGTCTCTCTCTAAACAAGAGCACCAGGGGATGTTTACCTTGTCTTGCTCCCTTGGTAAGCTCACTTTTGATGATGCTCTTGTTGATTCTGGTGCAAGTGTGAATGTGATCTCTATAGAGATGGTAAAGACTCTAGGGACTGAGAGCATGGAGCCAATCAGATCTTTACTACAGTTTGGGGATTCTTCTTCTACAACCCCAATTGGTCTCATCAAGGATTTTCCTATGAAGATTGGAGCATGCACCATCCCTGTTGACCTCACTGTCCTAAAGATGGCAACTGCAAAGAGGTTTCCACTCATCCTTGGCACTCCATTTCTCACAACTGTAGGAGCTTGCATAGACTTTGATAACAAGAAGGTCACACTCCTCAAAGTGAACAAAGCTGTCTCATATCCTCTCCAGCCCCTAGAGATGAAGTCTGTGTATTGTGGAACAATCACTTGTGAAGCATCATCCATTGAAAAACCAAAGGCTGAAGTGCTGTCCTAAAGATGGCAACTGCAAAGAGGTTTCCACTCATCCTTGGCACTCCATTTCTCACAGCTGTAGGAGCTTGCATAGACTTTGATAACAAGAAGGTCACACTCCTCAAAGTGAACAAAGCTGTCTCATATCCTCTCCAGCCCCTAGAGATAAAGTCTGTGTATTGTGGAACAATCACTTGTGAAGCATCATCCATTGAAAAACCAAAGGCTGAAGTGTTGTATGTTGAGAAAGAAACTCTTGCTGGAGAGTCCTCTACAGAGATGTGTGATGAGCACTTGGAAAGTGCTAAAAAGGAGGAGGTGAGTAGAGCTGCAAAGGCTACTCATGTCAAGAAGAAGATGATGAAAGAACCTCACCCTCCACCTCTTGATACACTGCCACACACTCTCACTCTTCACCCAATGAAGCTTAAGGATGGAGCTATTGAGTACAAGATCATATGTAAAGGAAAGACTAGATCATTCTCAAGTGCAAGGGCCATCATCACTCATGAGCTCCAAGATGATCCAATCAAGCTTCAAGAGCTCCTCTCTCAGGTCCTGAAAATCACTCTTAATAGTGGGAAGGACTCCCCTTCTCCACTCTCTATTTGAGGTACCACTCCACTACCTTACCCTTGTATATACCAGTTTTTCTCTGCATTTTAGTTTTCTTTTGGGTTTCTCTCTCTCACTCACACAGAGACTGTGTGATTCAAGTGTGGGGGAGTTACCAAGTATTTGATCATGTTTGCTTTGATGATTTTGAGTCTCATACATTACATTTTACATTCTTATTTGCATAGAAAAACCAAAAAAAAATTTGAAAAACACAAAAAGAATCATTTAGTTGCATCATTTGCATTTTTAGGATTGAGTCTATAAGCATATAGGTTGCATTCATGCATTAGGGGATTTCAACCTTGTAAAGAGCTCATGCTAAGTACTTAATTTGTTGACCTTTGTAATCATGACAAGTAGCTTGAGCACCCTTTGGAAAGCTTGTAAACTTCGCGCCTTGAATGCTCCTCTTGAAACTCATTTGACTGTTGATACTCTCTCTTTGAAGCAAGCTCCTGTTTTAATGTCTCTTGCATATGGTCTCTTGTGTACTCAGTCATGGATATACACACTTGAGTTGTCCCATCCTTTTTACCAATCTTCATGACAAACTCAAGTGGTACTCCACTCCCAAAACCCATACCTCATTTTTAAACCATCATTATTTGTTGAGTGAGGCCTCTTTGGAAAGCTTTACATGTGCATAATGTTGAGAGTATTGGGAACGACAATGCTTAGTTTTCATTCCTGCTAGATTAGCCACTCTATTGTCTAGCTATAGGAAAGGGGTGAGTGTTGTGATTGTGATTTGAGAATATGAAAGGTTTGACTCTTTGTACTTAAATAATTAGTCTTTTTAGGATAAGTGGAGAAGTATCTAGCTCTTATTGTGAAAATTCTTGGCCCCCAAATATAAAAAAAGAAAAAATAAAAAAAAAGAAAAAAAAAGAGAAAAGAAAAAAAAAGAATAAAAATGGGGATAGCAAAGTTGTTAGAAGCTGAGATTTGTTTTGAAATTGTGAAAATCCCTTATTGATTTCAAAAAGAAAGAGTCTGATGTGAAAAATATTCTTGGGATCTTTTGGTGAGAGATGTGAGTTGGGTTTGACATTGAGGAATAATTGAATATCTTGTGTGTTTGGGAAAGGGTAGAACAATGGAGATTGAACATTGTATGCATGAGTTGATCCATTTCTTAGATATATTATGTATAATGTCAAAGCTACTTTGTTTTGAGAGTAAACCACCTTAAAAGATCATTTTGAACCTCTGATTTCACTTTCATTAAAGCCTTTGTCTTACCAAACCAAATGACTTGGACCAGTTGACCATTTGTGAGATGTCTATTGAGTTTGCTTCCTGAATGTTAGAGAGATGTGGACTTGTAGGAATGCATGATGAATGTAGAGATCAAAGGAGGTGTGATAGGCCTAGAGAAGTTAGAGATGGATAAAATCTTTGCTCTTGCTATTTGGTATGATTATGCAAGGTTGTTAGGTTGAGAACTAAGAAGAGTTTCTTTTGATTGTGAGTCCCCATCTTCAAACCTCTTCTCCTTGGTTCTTGAAAGTTTACTTGTGGACAAGTAAATGACTAGTGTGGGGGAGTTGATGTCTTGCATATTTGCATTGTTTTAACCATTCATTCATAAGCATTTGCATCATATAGATTAGGATTTAGACATGTTTTAGGTTGCATTTGGCATACATATGTCTCTATCAGGTATTGGAACACTACATGGAGTTCTTGGAGACATTTGGAAGCAATATGATCAAAAAGGGGGTGAAAGATGAGCATGGATGGAGGCCTTAGAGAAATCTTCTATTGCTAAGATTTTGTGGAGACACAGGAAATTGAGTTAGCTTTCTAATGGGAGTTGTTTTCAAGTCATTTGGAGATGTAATGGAGGAGTTATGATCAATTTACTAGAGGCATATCCATCCTGGCCGAGAACCGCAGAGTGACCTCTCAGAGCGACCCCCAAGGTCGCTCCCAACCAGAGCGACCTACCTAAGCCGCTCGCGTTTTCATCGCCCGGAGACACAAAAATGGAGGCTGAAGCGACCTCTCAGAGCAACCCCCCCACCAAGGTCGCTCCCAAACCCAGAGCGACCTCTTGGAGTGACCCTCTGAGGTCGCTCCGCGTTATCTGCTGCACGATTTTATTATTTTTCAAGGACCTTTTTGCAATTGTTGTGCACGTTTTTGCACTTGGAAAACCTAATATTTAAGTACTATGTAGCCACCATTTGGCAGAGGATCTTTGATCTATTGGAAGAACACAAAACTCTCAAGAAAAGTTCATCTCTTTTGGATTTTGATTTGTTATGTTCTTGTATTTCTGTTGATTTCTTATCTATTTCTCTACATGATTAATCTGAAATCCACCATGGGTTTAAGAGGAATCATGGAGATTAGTGAGTAATCACCTTTTGAATTCATGGGTTAGGGAGATTAAGGGTGATTAGGCTAGTTCTAGGATGTTTTAGTGTAGATCATTCTTGTTCCTTGCTAGTAGAGTATTCATAATGCATCTTTTGAGTTAGCTACTTAAAAAGTTGATCATTAGGCTTTTCCCACCCAAAAGGTGTTTGATGAAATGTCTGAGACAACTTTCCTAAGCTTTTAGTGTACTTTGCCAAAGATATTTGTTGTTAAAGATGCTAAGATAGCTATTAGACTTGTTCTTAATGATTACTTTCACATTATTCAACCAAAGACATTTGATGTTTGAGATGTGTTAGCAAATGAGCATTCATCTAGACATAGAGCTTGCTTAGAATTGTGTTTAAGCTTAAGGTTGATAGTTTGATTGATCATTTGCATTTCTTAGTTCGAAACTTGATCACCCAAGATCAAATTCCCTGCACCCATGAGTTCTCTTTTCCATTAGTTAAGAAAGTATAATTCTTTTATTGCATTCAATCATTAGTAGTAATTTAAAATCATTCAAATCTTTGGTTGCACTTAGATTAAATAGGCACTTGCATTCTCATTGCTTTAAATCCCTTAGAATTGGTTCGACAACTTACTTCCACTTTACTATCATTTGACTTAGGAGCATCAAAACTCCTAACATCAGTAATCAGAATTATAATACTATAGATTCCTAACAAGTTGCATGCATGATATTAAAGAGCTTCAACTCTTAGAGTTGTCTAGTAGCTCTTGCTATAAGACTCGTCTATTGATCTGATGCCGACAATATCGATCGATGTTTTGACAGCGATATTGATCGATATATGTTTGTCGTCGATCGATTACTCTATAGGAGTATCAACCGATATAGCTCAGATCGAGTTGAATATGTGTCCACCAAGATCATAGACCGGCTCTCGTGTGTCCCTAGAGGATCTTAGCTTGTACAGGATGATTTCAGGATAATGATTAACAAGTTAATTCATTCCAGGATCATATTCTAGTTCATGACTCTAGAACAAGCATTAGGGTTCATCATGATAATGAATATCACAACTTAACAATCTATAGTTGGGGCTAATCCCACAACCTATCTGAACCCTAAATCCAACAGGTGGATCTATTCAGACATAAAAATTGTCACATAAATCATAGATGAATAGATGAAGAACATAAATAATATAAAATCAAAACCAATGGAGTTCCAGGAGGACTCTGATTGGAGTTCCTCCTTTATCTCCTAACAATAGAATATAACTTAGAAAAGCATAGGTAAAAACGTAGCCGTCAACAATGGCTTAAAATAACATAAATAGGATTTCTGTTCGTCCAAGGGTATTATGGTAATTTGGGTTGCTTTAGGGCTTCTGGCGATCATGAAACATAATCATCCCACGTCCTGATATTCATATCGATCGATATGGGTAATTTTCCATCGATCGATATACATTTCTCTTCTCGACAGCCTTCTCTCGTGAGGCAGACTGACTACTCTTCAGTAAAACGGACATAACTTCTGATCTAACCGATGGATTAACCTCAAACCGGTGGCATTGGAATGCTAACTCAAATATCTATATTATGTCAAAAGATCAGCTCAATCTCACCATGGAAAGGTCTCCATCCATATCTAAAAGCTCCAAAATACACAAAAAACACCATATTTCTCCAAGTCGTACCTGAACCTGTAAATACTCTAAATAGACCCTATTTCGTATTAAATATATGTAAAACCGCTTATATACCATGGGTAAAAGTGGGTCAAAATCATGGTATATCATTTGCAATCCTATAAAGAGATATAAAAAATGTTTTCAGAATTCTTCGTTTACAATTCTATAAAGAGAAACAAAAAAAGGTATCAGCTTACCAAATTAAACACAATTATTTACCAAACTGATCACTAAACGAAATGATATACTTCTTTCTCAAAATATTGATAGCGCTCATTGTCTTTGTGTGTTTTGAAGTTTGTAGGCTGTGATAAAATAGATGAAAGTTATGATATATAGTAATAATTAACAGGGTTTACAATGATAAATGAATCAATCAAATATCTTACATGGCGAGAATAATGGTAGAAAATTCTTACAATTCGTGTATAATTTTCAATTGGGCTTAAGAATTTCAATAAATTAGTAGTAATTTTTCTATATTAACTTAAAATCAGAATGTGTTATGAGTTATAGTACATTAATTTCCTAATTTTTGGAATAACATTAGTTATGACTAAACATAAAATTAGCAAAAGAAATCAAGTAAATATAGAAACAAACATAACTGGATTTGATATTAAAACTTTAAAAGACATCACAAAATCTCGTATTTATTTAAATTATAAATTTGATTCCTTGATTTTTGAAATAGCATTAATTATGATTAAGCGTAAAATTAGCAGGAAAAAATCAAGTAAATATAGAAACAAGACATTATTGGATTTGATATTAAAAGACGTCACCAAATCTCTTATTTATTTAAATTATAAGGTTGATTCCATGCTTTTTACTTAATTTATATAACAGATAAATATATATATATATATATAATATATATATATATATATATACATATATATATATTATATTTACTTGCTTTTATAACTTTTCTCATATATTATAATATTATATTTATATGTTTAGACAAATGATATATGTTAATATAATATTATAAGGTTGATTCCCTATTTTTTAGAATAACATTAATTATGATTAAACGTAAAATTAACAGAAAAAATAACTAAGTATAGAAATAAAACATAACTGAATTCAATATTAAAAGACATCACCAAATCTTCTATTTATTTAAATTATAAGGTTGATTCCCTAATTATTGGAATAACATTAATTATGATTAAACATAAAATTAAATAAATATAGAGACAAAATATTATTGGATTTTATATTAAAAGACGTCAGAAAATCTCATATTTATTTGTCATATCCAATAAGATTATATATACACGTATATTATTTTTCCTTATTTTTATAATTATACTGACAAAAACTCAATTAACAAAATAAACAATGTATAAATAAGATTATATATATGTTTAGACAAATGATATATATATATATATATTGTTAAACAACCACCTAGTAGCAAAATTTTATAATTTTATATTATACTGAAAACGATACGATTTGTTATAACTTATAATGTAACAAATTTTCATAATTCTAAACCCATAGATATCAAATGTTCAATAAACATATATTATAATCACTAATCTGAAGGACTCAAAACATTACACATGCAATAGCTAGACGAACCATAAATTAGATCGTCTTAATTTTCATAAATTGAGTATAATTTTTTTAATCATAACGAAACATAAAATAGATCGTCTTAATTTATATAAAGTGAGTCACGTTGTTTTAACCGATACAAACCATAACAATACTGTAGTACTGTTATCATGGTAATAATGATTTTCCAACATTTCGTTTCAATATTATATATTGTATATTAGTTAATGACTGATAAGTATTCCATAAAATCGATACCATTGTTTACATATGTGTATCATCATAAATGTCAGAAAAAATAATGAAAAATGTAGTTGAAGAATGATGTAAGTTTGGTGAATAATTTGAGACATATATAATATATGAATATTAGAGTGGCATGAAAAGTAAATATTTTTAGGCAAGGATGGACTTTTGAATAAATGCTCTAAAGTGAAGTGTGGAGATGACACCTAAACAATGACATGGTTGTAAATCACACGTGAGGCTAAGGTTTGTTTGGCTAAGGTTTGTTTCAAAATGGTCTCCTCAAATAATATAAAAGAGATTGATAGCCGTCATCAAAATTAGAGAAACGAAATGACTAAAACTTTTATTATATTCATAAAAGAAATGATTTTCAATAACAATTTATGTGAGATGCAATATTAGAGAAACAAAATGACTAAAGCTTTTGTTATTATATTCATAAAAAATGAATATTGATTTCATATAACAGGTTGACCCAAAAAAAATGTTTTTTTTCCTTCTCAAAATTTTAATTAAAAGAGACCAAGCCCATTCCGAAACAGTTTACAACAAGGACCCAATAATCCGGCCCAACTTAAAAAACTAAAATAACTTGGGCCTCAAGCTTATACCCAACAACCCTAGGTTTTCCAACCCTATTTTTCGCGGCCTACCGACTTTCACGACGCCGCACCATCTCGAACTCGCCTCTGCGCTACCAACGTCGCCTGAGATCCTTCACTGGAGAGCATCAAAACGATCAATCGCAATCTCATCCGGATCCCAGGCCGACATGACCATCACACGCCAACCACGACCTACGAAGTCACTTGAGAAACCAACTGCAGTTGATCCATCACCACCGTCAATCGATACGGTTTCAGGTTAGAAACAAGAGGCGGTGTATAATTGAAGTTTTGAAGAGCAGACTTCATAGAGAACCACCCGATCTATAATCAGGAACAAACACTAGCAACTGAAACTAAAAAGAAAAAGAAGAAGAAAATACACTTAAAACCGGCGTCGAGAAGCTGTGAAAGCCTTCCCTTCCCGGCGACTAGAGCCGACGACGGTAAAACTGCAGGAGCTTCCACCTCCCGGAGACAAGAACCAGCAGCGACAGAGCTGTAAGAGCCTCCATCTCCCGGCAACAACTATCCGATGCTTTCTTCATTAATGTTTGTATCGATTATGTAAAGAATTTCCAAAATTTAATCGGGTTAAGAATGCTCTATTAACTGCAAACCAAAATCTGTCAAGATTATAAAATGAAACCAGTAGAACTGTTTTGGTTAATACCATTAATGAAATAGCATTTAAGGATATTAATCTCAATGAAAATTCTGTAAATACTAAAATAAATTAAGGGTAAGTTTTCATTTGTACTTCACTTTTAATAGGATACTAGAACTTAACCCGCACACCCGTGCGGGTGTTCGATTTAATTTATGTTCAACATAAATTTTTAGATCGTTGGTTTTATAAAAAAATCTCATGTATGTTTTTTATGTTTTGTAAATTGATGATTTAGTTAATCCTATGAAAAATGTTATCTCCTTTTAATACATGCAATTTAGTTAATATTCGTACAATATTAATAATGGTGAATATATAAATATTGATTTGGTTAGATAAACTTTGGAAATGTAACTGATTAATTTAAATTGATTATAAATACAATTGCAGAATCAGAATGTGTAAATAAAAAAGATATAGAAAGGAAGTATATAATTTATGGTAAATATAATAGCTAAATGTGTAAATAAAAGAAAGTATCAAAAATACTGCTATCCAAGTTACCAAACAGTCCTCATTTAAAATTTTATCCGTGTTTCCAAACATTACTAAAAGGTACTTCAGTTTTAATAATATAGATATATAGACTAGATTTGACCCGCCCTTAGCACTAGTGCTTCAACCTGTTATTTACTTTCAACAATGTAAATACCTACATACACATCTCTATGACCATGTCACGACTCGAGCAACTTAAATGCCAAGTCATGTCACGTTATCAAGACGGCTTCCTTCGACATCCATCGTGTATATATATCTCATCCGATATATGATAAACTTCAATAAACTCAAACATTTCAATAACTTGATTCATCTTTCGAAACGATGATGCTAGTAATCAAAACTGCAAAAAGGGCTCTTCTAGGACTCCAATCTTCAAGAAATCCTACGGTATACCAAGTCTTGGCTAGACAGGATGATCATTAGAATGTAGTAGACCATTAAAGGAAACCTCATAACGTTAGATCATTCAATAAAAGTGATCCCAATGTTGGTACATGATTGGTGGGAGTCCTACCTGTGGAGACGTGAAGAAGCTCCAGACCAGAGTCGATGATGAATCTGGTCATATTATCGATGCTCAATTCAAGACTTTTGGTTGCGGTTCCCTCGGTATGTTGGATCGCATGTCTTGTTTTTTATTAAAGAGGGAATGACGTGAATCAAGCTTTAATGAAATGTCAAGCAGTTCCACTTTCTCGGTCCGAAAATTGCATTGTTGGAACTGGATTGGAATGCACAAACTATGTGTTGCTTAGAGACTCTCTGCCCTGCTTTTGTGTATGCCCAGGATTCCTTGAAGTGTAGCCCGACCTAATGGCATCATAATGGGTCCGATAAGAACTCAAGGGATATAACACAAAATCACAACAACAAAAACTGCCATCAGAGATATATTTAACAGTCAAAACCCATTTACCACTGTCTTCTTCCTAGGAGGGAGACTGGTAACTTCTCAAGTCTGCTGGTTTTTCCATCATCCAATCCACAAGAAATCGAATTGGAATCTGATTCTAACGAAGGGTTCTTGTGGTTCTAGAGCTTACGTTTTCGATAAAATCCTCTTGTAAAAGTATGTTAACAATTTTTTCGGTAATGTTAGTCGATCCTATCCGAACTGCTTACTTACTCCTTCACTTTTGCAAAGAAAATCTTTTTAATACATACCACACAAAATTAGAATAAATTACAAAATACACTCCTATATTTTTTATTTAATATCCACTTAATTAAATAAAATTTATTAGATAGTTGTTTTATTTTCTATAAAAAATAATTTCTAAACAAAAGAATTTGTATTATATTTTTAAATCCTAAAAAAACATAATTATAAAAATTTATTTGATAATAATTTTAAGTGAGTATTTGATGATGAACATGATTCTAAAAATTATTTAATTACAAAAGAAATGTAAAATTAGCATTGATACAAATTGTAAAAATATTTATTTTTTAAATTATTTATTAATAACCAAAAATAATTATTTAGTAGTATTTTTTAATTATTTAGTGATATGCTCTTATAAAAAATTAAACAAAAATGTAAAAGAGTATATATTTAGTGGTATTTTTCTTAATGGTAAATAAAAAGGAGATTTATAAATAGAATATTTTAAATTTTTAAATAATCCTAGCAAAATAAAATTTTACAAAAACTTATTTATTAAAAAATAAAATTAGTACATATGAACGTGTATAATGTTATCATTGACTCGATTGACATTATTTTGACTTTCAATTTTTTTCTTACTTTTCATTCGATTTCTTATTTCGGATTGTGTTAAGTTTAAGCTTTTAGGTATAATATTTTCTCCAATCGTAAATACAAATTTTATAACAATTCATTTATGCACCATGATTATAAAATACAAATATTAACTTGAGCTTATATGTGAAAACAAACTTTTAACTATAAAATAATTCTTGCCGACAAAAAACAAAAACATAATAAAATAATTTTCAAATAACATATGCAAAAAAAGACAATTATAAAAATATAGTAAAACAATTTATTGTTTTATATTTTAATTATATTAAAACATCAAAAAAACATGTTGCAACGCAAGGGGCATATATTATTTTATATTTTAATTAAATATATCAATCAGTCTGAATTATTCATAAATTGGATGTTTATGTACTATTTGTCTATTAATATAAATTAACTCAAATAAAGCTGTTATAAAAGTACACAGTTAATACAAAATAAATCACACAAAAACAAAATTACTCCATGCAAAACTAAAACAATAGTATTTTCCTCCAAAATTTATAAAATATTATAAAAGCAAGAAAAATAAAATTTCAAAACAGATTTATAAATATCAAAAAATATATCTGGTGCAAGGATTATAATTAAATCTTGTTTTGGTCTTAAAAGATGTTAAGAAAAAGATTTACAAACCAAGAAAAATGTTAAGAAACCAGACCAACTTGAGAGATTTTGGTCGGACGCAATTGAGTTAAATTGGAACAAAATTCGAAGAAACACGATCGGATCCGGTTTAGTAAGAGTAACTGAGCAGAGTTGGGTTTGGTGAGCCCAAAGCGGGCCCATTGAAATGTGAATAAATAAAAGGTGAAAAACCTAACTGCCAAGAGTAAGAGAGATAGAGAGAGACAGCCGGAGAAGATGAAGGAGGAAACGGCCATGGAAGAGCCAGAGAGGAAGATCCCGAGGAAGATAGCGAGCCTGGATGATGATGAGGTAGTTCTCCTAAATTTGTATGTTTACTTCTTCAGCTTTTAGAACCGTGTTGAGCAAGTCTTGTGTTGTTTTCTGTTTTTGGCAGCTCTGGGCAGGATTTAAATGGGAGGAAACAGATAAGATCTTGAGTGGTGAAATCAAACCCAAAACCTTGATCACTACCTACCATATGTCCCCATCTTCTGTAAGGCCTACTTAACAAGTTATAGTACTTGTTTAATTTAAGTAGTTATGATCCATGACTGGCGTGTCTCTTTGTTTTGGTCATATGCTCAGACACGATATCCTGAGAGGGGACCATTTCTTGCGAGAGAGATGGAAGCGGTGTTCCCCAATTCTAAATACATGACCAGAGAGCCCAACGAAATGCTTGATTCTGTTAGTGTCTTAAACTCTTTAACACTGGTTTCAAAGTTTTGTAATATTTTCCTTCTAGCTAGCGTCTAAACGTGTTTGTTTTGTCTATATTTGTTTGTTCTAAACAACACGGCACAGATCATAGCATTAGCGAGAAAGAATGATTGTACATCTCTCATCCTCGCTCGTTCAAATTCTCCCAGAGAGGGTTCGTGTTTCTTCTCCTTCTCCGGTTGTATATGTATAGACCCTCTCCTCATATCTCTTGCTTTGTGGTGTTGTTTGCTGCAGATATAATCTATATCCTAAACTTGCTGAATAATGCCACCGCTGTGTTTAGGGTTATTGATCTCGTCCCACGGGAGGATATTCCGGTATATATGTGTATATATATCTTTGTCTATTTCTTTAGTCTGCCTTGCTTAATTTTAGCTCCAACCTTGTTTTTTTTTTGGGGGGTATTTGAAGAATCGGTCTGATCCCATTAGTGCCCTCTACCCGAGTATTCAGATGAGAGGTTTTGAGTCTCCTGCCAGTGTTGGCACTGCCAAGTACAATTTTTATTTCATACTACATATACTTTTTCTTCTCTGTATCTCGCACATCTTTATAATTTCGTTCTTATTTTTTTTTTTTCAGAATGATACAAGCTCTCTTCCCCTGTGTCCCTCCTGTCCGTGGTCGAAGGAGTATTGCATGGTTCGAGAAGCAAAAAAACTATATCTTTTTCCGACATTCTGGGTAACCACTTTATCTCTTGTGGGATTTTTATATTTAAAGAACCAAAAAAAATAATTCTTTCTTCTTCTCTTTGTTTAGTTACTTCAAAAAGGAAACCGTTGAAGGACAACCTCCTCCTAGTGTTCCCATGCTGATAAAGGGTAGCTTTTCAATACACCAGACCCTTATAATTTATCTGTTTTTGCATCAACGAAAATTTGAGAGTTTGTTGTTTTTGATTGTATCATTTCCTTTTTTTTTCATTTTTGCAGGAATGTGGACCTCGTTTTGCGCTCCAGTTCACTGGTTTACATTTATTTGATGCTCACAACCTAGACTTCTATCCGGTTTGCTTGGTAAAATCACTACTTGATGACAACTATAGTTTCTCTCTTGACAACAATTTGGTCCTAACACATCTACTTTCTTCTCTCTCGCAGCCGGATATAACTTGGACGACTCGATTAAAACCACTTCCTCTGCGCTGAACACCCTTTTTTTTTTCTTTCGTCTCTATATGTTAATTCGCCTGCCTTAAACTATCCCTGGACTTTTATCGTGACACTTTAATTTATGTTTGCAACAACACAAGTAGACTACAACAGTGTTTTGCGGCTTGTGTATGGATTAATTTCCTTGTTTTTTTAAGTCCCCACTCGACCTTAAAATAAATTAGCTTTTGTGCATCTAAATTATCATTAATTAGATGCTATCTATTTGGCATTGCCGTACGGTTCAGGGAATTATGGTTTCAACTGAAACTTATCATGCATACATTCTTTTTCAACTCAACTTGATTTTTTTTTTTTGTTTAAATCAGTTGCCAATGGTCAGAAAATCTCCATCTTTTGCATCATCCTCTTCATATATATATATATAGACAAAATCATTATATCAGGTCCCAGAATACACAGCACTAGTATTCCTCTGGTGTAGTTTGATTCCCCGAAGATATCTCTGGCTTTGGCTTCTCAAAAATCTATGGACTTGAGTTCAAACTCGCTTCCCAAGCAGACAATCACTCAAATTACGTGAGATCAACTATTCATGCTGCCTACCGTCCATTCTGGCTTGGTTTCCGGCTAAAACATTATTCCCTAGCCTGTAAATAGAAGATGTGGCTCATATTAAACACACAGTACATATGCGAGAACCAGTGGCTTCAAGTCATTCCTGCCTATGTGCGAGCAATGAGGCATGCCGAGTTCAAAAGATGGCCCATGTCGAGCTGAAAAAAAAAACCAAGACAACTAGAGGGAAATCCGAAGTCTTAGCAATTATATACTTTACATACTTACTTACGTTATTGTTTTTTTTTTTTTTTTTTTTTTTTTTTTTTTGAGAAAAGGGCTAAGGAATCATAGATAGGTATACTTACGTTATTGTTCTTAGATACCATACTTATATTCTACTTGTACTGTCAATCAAATATACCTTTTCTTTACGAAATGAAATCATCAGCATACAATAAAACTCCATAATTCAATAAAACATTAAAAAAATCTTAAGAAATTACAAGGTTCAGTGAAATCATAAATTAATAATTTTTACATATATAAATAGTAATACGTTTATATAAAACATTGTATTATTTTTGTAAAGCGGACTTTATATGTAATTTTTCTAATATTTTAATATTTGCTGTTATTTTTTCGACTTCCATATAAAACGCATTTAGTTCAAGGAATGTGTGATTTATATATTTAAGAAAATTGTCATATCTAACATAAAGAGATGAAATCCAAATCTATCTATCTATACTATTATTTGCGAAGTAAATTTTTGCAACAGAGCTCTCATGTTAAAAGTTAGCATGGTTAATATTGTTTATATCCTTAATGAAAAAAATATAAATTACACCACAAAAATAAAAACTATTTTAATTTTCTTGATTATATAAGTGATTAAAATTAGTAATGATAATAAGAATTACCCAAAATATAAAAATATATTTTAAATAAAAAGATAATTTATGTATATATTGTGTTGCATATTAAAATATCTTTAAATATAAAAATTATAAAATTAAAAAGATAAAAAAAATTGATTAGATAAGTGATTGAAATTATTATAATAAAAATAGTCCAATATATAAAAATACATTATGTTGTTATCTGAATAATATATTTTAAAAGGGTAGTCGTCGAAGTTTGAAAAAGGGTTTTGGTTGGTTACGAGGGTGTAACTTGGAGATCAAGCAACGTGTGTGTTGGTTTGAGTCTTAAGCATAGTTAGAAATTGGTCGGTCGAGGTACACGGACGTGTGTAGTTTCATAAACCTAATTGAACAAGACTTGTAGAGTTTTTTCAAATGATTTCTAATAGAAGTTCATGCTCCGACCATACCAAAGACCATTGAAACCACTCAAATTTGGTTGTGCAGAAGATGAAGACTTGTGTCAAGGCGGATCATTTGTAAGAGTATGTCGTCCAAGTGACAGCTTGTTTGTGTTGTTCTTGAATCAACAAGGGCAGATAAACAGTCTGACTTGAGCTAGGGAATATGTTATCAGCTAGGGAGGGCAGAGATTCAGAAATGTGCGATGGTATTTGGTTTCGTCGAGGTTTGATTTTCATGTCTGTCATAATTCTACAAGTTCTCGTTGAAGCTTTTGTGATGGAGTACTAGGAGTAGATGGGCAGGTGATGATGCTGATAATATTGTCAGTGAGGTTTAATTTATCTCAAGATTTTTCAAGTAAGATTAGTCAATGGAGGAACATATCAGCATCTAGTGGCTCTTGATTCTGGTCCTAGCAGTGGAAGTATAACCAAGAATCTGGATAAAGAGAACTCGTGGTTACGAGATGTTGCCGTAGATATGGGTTTGAAGAAAATTAATCATGTTCACCACTTAGCTTTGATGGTGCATAACTTTGCTGGTTATGGATGTAAGTTTGAGGAAAAAATTGGCTTTCATTTGGTTCTGGTCTGCAAGACAAGTAGGTGACATATGTTTGTGTTGCTGGCTGCAAAACGATCTGAGACGTGAGCAAGTTGTTAAGATGGCACTGATTTTAGTTTGTGATTGGAAATTCTATTTTATGGTACGTACTGAAAAGATGAGGTTTGCAAATTCATTGAATATCTCGTCATCCTCAACACTGTTCTGATGAAAGAATCAGATGGCTATTTAATATTCAAAGTCCTAGAGCTGCAGAGTTTATAAGTCTGTTATTGGCTGGAAATGATTTTATTTTCGGAAGTTTCATAGTACAGTCAGGTTGTGTACAAAGAGATTTTCTGAAGCAGAGAGAGCTGTAAGCCTGTATTAGATAACTTATGTTGTTCATCATACTAAGTTGCTACTTTCTTCAGTTCATTTCAAGATAAGTTATATGTATTGAGGATAGAGATTATAAGATATGGAAGGGACTGTTATGTAAATGATATAACCCTAGTTAGAGATGATACTTGTCTACTATATATTGTAACCTATTCATTCTAATGAGTTACATTCCACAATCTACATGGTATCAGAGCTGTCGCTCCTAAAGACCTAATTTTTCAAACATCTTTTCTCTTTTCACGACAAACACTATGTCTTCCCCAGCCAGCTCTACTACGTTCACTGAAACCATTCCCACAAACACAAACTCACAAACCCTCCTAAACATAAACATGTCTAATGTTTCAAAGTTGTCAGCCACAAATTACCTCATGTAGAATCTCCAAGTTCAAGCTTTGGTAGACGGATATGGTCTGCTTGGCCATCTCGATGGATCTGCGGTGGCACCATCTTCAACGCTTACACTTGATGGCGAAACTCTCCCCAATCAAGCTTACAATTTGGAATCGACAAGATCGCTTGATCTACAGTGCCCTCTTGGGTGCCATAACTCTGCCCATTCAGCCGCTGGTCTCACGAGCAACCACTGCTGCTCAAGTGTGGGAGACACTAGCTTCTACCTATGCAAAGCCTAGCAGGGCTCATATCAAAAATCTGAGGAATCAACTCAAAATTTGGAAGAAGGAAGGTAAAAACCCAATACCCTTTATTTATACAATATATTGGAATGGAATTAGTAAAAGTATAGTAATTTTGATAGTCTAGGCTCTCCCTATATATAGCCTACAATCTCTTATTCCAGATAAAGTCCACAGGTTATATTTGCTATAGCCTATAGGCATGGGGACTCAAACAAACAAAGAGCTTTTCTTGCATGGATTTGTAAAGCTTCTAAGAGAACAGCACGCCGATGTACTCCTAAAAGCATGTGACGGTGATGAGAAGCAGCTAGTTTTGCCCATAAGATTATTCTGGTTGTTACTTCTTCTATACTCCTTTTTCTTTTACATAGAAAGATTTCATTAGTAATTTTTTTCCTTGATATATATATATATATATATGTGTGGAACTTGTATAGTCTGCAAGATCAGAGGTGTTTAAGACGATATTTGAATCAGACAATTTTAAGGCTTCGTCCAGGCTGGAAACAACCACTTTCTCAGAGCTGAAACAAGAAGAATTAGAGGCTCTCGTTGAGTTCATTTATAGCGACGGCTCTATGCTTTCTAAGAAAGGGAAGCAACACGTTTGGTCACTCTATCGTGCAGCTGAAAAATATGAGATTCCGCATCTACTTGACCTGTGCAGAAACGAGCTTACATCATCTCTTTGCTCTTCGAATGATCTTCAAGTTCTTGTGCTTTCCCAAATCCCATCAGACAAAGCCGTCAGTGATGCTGCGATCAGCGTTATCAAAGCCCAGAAATATACGATTTCTAACTCTAAGGAGTTCGAGGGTTTCATCGTCGATCACCCAAGTCTTACCGTGGAGATAAGGAAGGCTCTAAGAATATATATTTCTGGGAACATTAGTGAATTTTGTTTGACTGAAAACCTCTAAGAATATATATGTCTTTCAAGTATGTTGCAAAAGCACATAATTTTTCTTGTTTTGAAACCATCTTCACCAATTGAGAATAGTCTGTTGGAAAAGTCACATCTAAGGTTCTTCTTACTTTCCATTACCTATATGAGGGTTTCGATCTCAGAATGGATGAACGAAAGACTCGCCCGGATATTCCTTGCCCCTATAAGTCCATCAAAACCATATAAAGTATTATATCATCTTTGTCCAAAAGTGGTTTCCCCCACCTTTCAATGATCCATACGTAAAGCACCACCTTCCCTACTTTTGCGGTATAGATGTCATGTTCTCCGGACCCTGTAGTTGGGTAACTCTATGTGAAACATGTTCGTGTGCCTCTTCCGTAATGATGCTTCTGTTATGGCTCATTGCAATGTGTCTTTGGGATCTGTGTATATATTTTAGAAGACCATATTATTCTGTCCCTTCCAAATATACAATAAAATCTATGTGAACTGATGATCCTTCATGTGTGCTAATATTTGCCAAAATAAATAATCTATGTTTGCAAAAAGTGATTGTCCTAGGAAACTGTTTGGATTCGTAGGAACCCTTTGAGAGGGCTGACATGAAGTCTTTTTGGTGTCTCCCCTGAAATTTTAAAAAATGAGATTCTAGATATCTGGAAGAAGTTTTCCCTGCCTTTATCTATGGATTTTTGGAGCCCTACTAGGTTTTAACGGGATCTTGATGGAGGAACTAATGAGATATCCATCTAAGAGACTTTTATGAAAGCGGGCCTTAGAAGTATAATATTTGCCCTGATAACTGAAGTTTCATCATGAGTTTTGAGTTTAAGAAGAGACTTGCTAGACACTTGTTCTGAAGATTATAAATCCCTTGCAGACTTCAGCTCCGAACTCAGCTCGCTGGCACAACTCTCTCTCGTGGAAATAAACACAAGGAGAAGAGACTAGTGAAGAAACTAGTTTACCATCTGAATTCATGTCTGATATGAATGGATTGACATGTAGATTTATAGTGTGGGTATTTGTTTGTGTGTTACTTTTTCAGTTTATTTTTTTTTATAACTTTCTAATTTATGTTGTGTTTTCAAAACATGTAGAGAGATAATGAATCATGAGACAATTTTTAAAGTTATGGTACTTGAAAGATATGTGGACCTCGTAGAAGTATGCATTGTATTTAAGTTTTTGACAGCAAAAAAAAATGTTTTAACAAACTATTATCAATTTTTATGCATATTTAAGTAAGTAAGCTTTCATGCATCCACACAAAGCAACATATTTCTCCACAATTTGAAAAAGTTATCAACCATTCTACTTGTGTTTGCTAGAAGTAAACAATTCTAAATAAATATTATTAGTTTTTAATCTAGATTATCAGTCTAAATTGTTTATTTTTTTTCTCTTTGCTAGATAATAATTGGGGCTGAAAGCAAAGAGATTCAACTACAAGTAATTGAAGAAAGTATATATCTTACTACAATGTTGGTTACAAAACATGATGGATATCTTAATATATTAGGTATAAAATTTCATATCAAAAGTTTGAAAAAAATACCAACTAGATTAAAAGTGACCAGCCCATGTATCATCAATTATTTTTGGTTTTATTTTGGATGCTTATCTAATTAATATGATAAAAGTATCTGATCCACGCCATCCGACCCAATTTATATTCATTATGATTCAAACTTATGGTTCATCAGTAGTTGTCCACTTTTTACCCAAATATTTTAAGACTAATGGTCAAAGAACCATTATCTTGGGGATGACTCTGTCGAAGAGATTTCGTGGGACAATATTGCTGGTTATGATCAGCAAAAGAGGTAAGCTTTAGTTTAGATCTATTCTCTCGTAGAAGTATGCATTGTATTTAAGTTTTTTTGATAGCTAAAAAATTGTTTTAACAAACTATTATCAATTTCTATGCATATTCAAGTAAGTAAGCTTTCATGCATCCACACGAAGTGACATAATTCTCCACAATTTGAAAAACTTATCAAGAAATTCTACTTGTGTTTCCTAAAAGTAAAAATTCTACATATATATTAGTTTTTAATCTAGATTATCAATCTAAATTGTTTATTTTTTCTCTTTGCTAGATTATAATTGGGGCTGAAAGCAAAGAGATTCAACTACAAGTACTTGAAGAAAGTATAGATCTTACTACTATGTTGGTTGGAAAACCTATGATAGATATCTTAATATATTTGGTATAAAATTTCACATCAAAAGTTGGAAAAAATCCTAACTAGTATAATAGTGATCAGCCCATGTATCATCAATTATGTTTGGTTTTATTTTGGATTCTTATATAATTAAATATGATAAAAGTATCTGATCCACGCTATACAACCCAATTTATATTCATTATGATTCAAAATTATGGTTCATCGGTAATTGCCCAATTTTCACCCAAATATTTTGAAATTAATGGTCAAAGAACCATTATCTTGAAAACAATTCTTAAGGAAAAATCTCACAGAAAAAGTTGGAAGAAATCTTATATATATATATATAAGTGAAACTAACAAATTATCAATTGTATAGGCTATTTTCCAGTATGACAATGATGAATGTAGTAAGTGTTTTGGACATTTCCCATAAGCACATGAACCGTTCTTTTCTTTTGATTTTACAGGAACCTCCTTTGAGCAGAGTAATTTGAACTAAACTAAATAAGATAATAATACTGTATTTAAAAATTGTTTTATATAATATAGTATTTATATTTCAGTTTCTGTTTTTATTTTCAACATAAAGAATTGTAAATATGGTGACAAAATTGTAAATAAAAAATATAAAAATGAGGTTGTTTGATTTATTATAAGAACAATGACTAAATGCGTAAATAAAAAGAAGTATTAAATATGTTATTCATGTTTCTAAATAATTCTCATTTGTTATTAATTTATTGAAAATACAGTGGCTAAATGTATAAATAAAAGAATGTATATATCTCTACTATTCATGTTTTCAAACATATCTTATTTATTTTACTATCATTGTTTTCAAACAATCCATCCAATTATATACTTTAACTTTAATAATATAGATTTGGTTAGGCCTCGTTTGTACATCTGAAAGATGCATCATTTGGTTGTTGTTCGTCTCTACATTTTATCTATGCATTTAGATGATTCATCTACGTGCAATTGTGTTTTTTAACTTACATCTACATCGAAATGAATATATTATTAAAGTAGACTTGTTTTTATATTTTTGAAGGAAAATCACGACTTCAAAATTTTAGGGAAAATATGATTTTTGTGGTTTTGACAGGAGAATGTGGTTATGGTGGAAAATGTGTTTTTGTGATTTTGGCGGAAAGTACATTTTACAGTTTCAACGAAGAGTGTGATTATTCGTGAGAATGTGTGTTTTTAACAATTTTGGCAGAAAACTGTGGTTTTAACGGAAATTACATTTTTTCCGTTTTGGCAGGAAAATGGATTTTTACTGTTTTAACGGAAAATTGCACTTTTTGTTTTTTTGTGGAGAAATTGCATTTTCTGGTTTTGGCGGAAAATTATATTTTTCGGTTTTGGCGGAGAATTGTGTTTTCTCTGTTTTGACAGGAAATTGTGTTTTTCTGGTTTTGGCGGGAAATTGTTTTTTTTTTCTGGTTTTGGTAAGAAAATGTGTTTTCAGTTTTTTGGCGGGAAAGTGTATTTTTCGATTTTAGAGGGAAATTGCATTTTTCCGGTTATGGTGGGCAATTGCGTCTTTTCAGGTTTTGGTGGAAAATTGCATTTTCTCGGTTTTGACGGAAAGTATATTTTCCGGTTTTGGTGAGAAATTGTGCGTTTTCTGGTTTTGGCGGGATATTGCGTTTTCTGGTTTTTACGGAACTTTATTTTCTGGTTTTGACAGGAAATTGTGTTTTTTGATTTTTGGCGGAAAAGTGTACTTTTCCGGTTTTAGCGGGAAATTGCATTTTTCCGATTTTGGTGTGAAATTGCATTTTTCGGTTTTGTTAGGAAATTGTGTTTTCCTGTTTTAGCGGGAAATTGCATTTTCTCGGGTTTGGCAGGAAAGTGTATTTTCCGGTTTTGGTGAGAAATTGTGTTTTTCGGTTTTGACGGGATATTGTTTTTCTGGTTTTACGTAAGATTTTTGTTTTCTGGTTTTGGCAGGAAATTGCGTTTTTTGTTTTTTGGCGGGAAAGTGTATTTTTCGATTCAAATATTTGTATCTAAATTACTCAAAATAACCAAAAGTAACCAAAATGTCCATTTTACATAGTTGAGTAGAATTTTATCTAAACTATCATATTTTATCCGAAAATACTCAAAAGTATAGAAAATAACTACTATAATTAACTTATAATATTCATTTAAACTTTATCGATACTGTTCATTGATGTTGTTTGACTCTGTTACCCCTACCCAACAAACATCTAATCAACCGCTGCATGTCGATGAAATCGTTTATCAAGATACACAAAGATCATCAAACAGAGGCGCTATCTACTTTACTGTTGTTTAGTCAGATTTCGTATCTTTTGCATTTTTAGGTAAGTAAACAAAGTTTATTAGACAAACCGAAGCGTGTTTTCATTATTCCCAGTCTAAATATTTTTTTTATTTCTCCTCTTTTGACCGGAAAGTAGCAACGGTGATGATCCATATGGCAGTAGGCGATGCAATGTAGAAGCCGCCGTGTCAATTACCGGAAAGGGTTTTCGCTGCCGGTGAAGAACCCAACGGCGTTAGGGTTTTTAACCCTACCGCCAAATCTCTGTAAATCCTCTGTGTCAGACACTAATCCTAGACTCCTATAATCCCGAAGTCGAGTCGTCAAGGGTAGTAATGTCTTCTCACATCTCTGAAGCGTGCTTTGTGCATGCTCTAGATCGTCTCTTTCCTATTTTCCTAATTTACTGATATTTCTATGTTTTTGGCCCAATTAACTCTTTAATATAAGTATTTATAAGATAATCATTTTTCAGAAAAATATTTTTTTTTTCTTTTAAGTTGGACCTAACTATTATCAACAGGTTCCTGTGTTAAAAGTATTTGACTATTGAATTTTTCCGGAACTTCCTTAAAAATTTAAAGGTTTCCATCAGTTGTAAAAGGCTTTATAAGCCCAGTATAATAAACTGGGCTCAATTCAATACTTTTATCTAGCAAACTAAGCCCAATAGGTGTACCTTCTTCGTCTTCCACTTCACAATCTTTGACGAGAGAATCGCCGTTCGCCGATCTCTTTTCCTACCAGGTATCGTCTCCACCTGCTCTTTGTTTCTTATGTAGATTTTTCATGCTTTGTGTAAGACTCTAGGGTTCTTAGCCTTGGATTGAAGAATTTTCATTCAAGTTAAGATATTCCAATCTCGAATCTGATTCGTACCTTAGCTTTTACATAATTTGCCACATAAGACCGAGAGTCAACTTCTGATGCTATCTTTTTATTACATATCTGATTTGCTTTCGGTTTCTATGTTTGATCAATTTTAATGATCTCGTATTGTAACACCTGGCGGAACTGTTTGAGGTTAGGGAAGCTTTGTGTTACTTGCTTACATCATGACTCAGGCATACATTTTAAAGTATTAAAATACTTATAAATATAATTATAACATATATTTTTAGAAATTGACATTTTGAATACTCATTCGGTTCTCGGTTTAGATCGGGTTCAGAACCGGTTTTTCGGATATAGCAATTCAGAATTCATTCGGATATTTACGCCGGATCTGATTAGGTTCGGAACCTTGATTTTCAGATCGATTTTGGGTCGGATCCTTGGGTCCGGTTTTTGTGCGCAGGCTTAAGCTATTGTATCAAAAGTTTAAAATGTATCGAGGACTAGAATTAAGTTCAAAACGGCACCGTATCTACAGTAAGATGTAAATTTTAAAACGATACCGTAGTACTAGATTTAAGCAGAAACGACGTCGTAAAAGCTCTCAAGAAATAAATTTACGTCCCTTGACCGAAACATTCTTCAAACCAAAAGAGTCTCTGAGACTCTCTCTGCACTTACCAGACAAGAGTGTATCAGCACTTCGAAGCAGTGCCGTCTTAAAAAAAATTTTTGCCTTAGGCGAAACAGAAAATAAAGACCTTTTTATAAAAAAAAAATCAACTTCTATTTATTATATTTCTCTAAATTAAAGCAAAAAAAATGTGGTACTCAGAAAAAAAAATTGAGAAATGAATTTTTATGTGTAAATTAGGTTTTGTTAATGAAAATTTGAGAATTGTGAAAGATATTTTTTTTTGTTTTTATTGTATTTAAATTAGGTCTATCTAATCATAAATCTTTTATTATAATTTTACCTACTAATTGATAATCTAACAAACAAAATAGACCTATTTAATTTGTAAAATAACACTAAAAAAAAATTTAGACCCATGGACCCATGGCAATTGCCCATGTTGCCATGGGGTAGAGCCGGCCCTGCTTCGAAGGTAAACCTTGCCATTAGGAAAGATTACTGTCGCGGCTGGATCTTGTTCTTCAGTTTTACAAGTAAATTTCTCTGAGAGCAGATGCATTCTGATTTTTCCATCTTTAATTTTCGAACGGGTATAAGCACTTATATTGCCTTGAAATTGTTCGATGAAATGCGTAAGTGAGTGTATGATCTTTTTTTTTTTGTTCAGGGTTTCACAGGTTTGGTCTGTTCTTCAGTGCCTGTGTATTGTTTTGACACGCAGCAGCCATGGATGGTAAGTTTATGATTCTTGAGAAATAGAAAAAATTGTGAATTTGTTTTGCTTCAAGAAAGGACATTTTACATTTTCGCGAATTGGTGCAATTAGACAGCAAATTGTTGAAGTTGTGTTCCTTGCTAGCTTTAAGTTGTAATTTTGTTCTGAAACTTCTTTGTATAGCTCGTTCAGACTCCAATCTGCGTCATCATTTGTGTATTCTTATTCTGGAAACTTGAATTTGAGGTCCCCTTATGACGAGAGTTTTTGGATTGTAAGTCCATTTTGTATATGAGAAGTTGTAACATTGGTGCTTACTAATTTTCAGTTGATTCGCAACCAATGATGGAGGAGACCATACTGGTCGGTGACGACCTAATGATGGGTCCTCCATCTCCTGTCATCCCTCCTGAAATTGCTTCACATGTCCTCGAAGGTGTTGATTTGTGCGATGGCATTTTGAGGAATCTATTCCTATGTAAGTCTCCTATTTACTCGTTCAAAGTCAGTGTAACATCGATTTGATTTATAATATATAGCATTCCTTCTGTTAGTGAGTAGACTTTGATTGTTTTTTCTTGGGTTTCAGGCTTGCAAATCAATGATATTGAACCATTTTGCCAAGATGAGCTTGCCTTGTATCGACAGTGTGCTGAAAACAGGGTAATGTTGTCTTACATCAACCCTCTGCTCAGATTATATTTATGTATAGTTAGCTTTCTCATATCTCATATTCATTTCTTTGAGTTTTTATTTATTTATTATACTCTTTTTTTTTCTCTAGGACAAGGTATTGAGAGTAAGGCTTCAAGAGAGCGAGTACAAATTAGGATCTTCAATGCCTATTGATCTTGCTAAGGAAAGGATTACTCAGCTTGAATCTGAAGCCACATCACTAGAGAGGTACTCTTTCTTAAACATTGTGTAGTGTGACACAGATAATTTTCAGATATAGCATCAAGCTCATTTTTTGGATAACCTTTATGAGAAGAGTTTGTTTCTGGATCTGTGCCCCCATGTAGTCATGTAAATCTTCACAAGTAATCCAAATGTTGACTAATATTCTTTTTAAAACCAGGCACTTGATTCTAGCAAGTGGAGCTGAAGGAATCGAAGGATTTCGTCGGAGATGGAGTTTGCACGGTCGTATGACTGATACCAAGTACTGTAAAGATACCTTATCTTATAGAATATCAATATTCATTATACATATTATCACTAACATGCTGCATGCGACTAGTTGAACCCATAAACATTACCGAAACTGCTTTTACGTTTCTGAATTGCTGTTTTACATCTCTATGTGTGACTGTTTTATTCCCTGTATGTGGTGAACTCTGTTTGATTTGAGTCTACTTCTTAGCTTAAAGCCAAGGTTCTTTTTCATTTCATGGATGTGACAGAAAAAGACTGGAGTCACTGAAGCAAGGAATGGAAAATAGGAAAAAGGAAGCGCATGAGCAGCCGGCGAAACCTTCTACTGGGAAGAGATGGTTTCTTTGGTGAAGCTTTTGTCATTTTACTCCAGAATGAATCATACATTCTAAAACAAAATAATGCATTTATGGTGCAGATGATTCCCAATGTAACCATATTTTTGTATGGCAAGTAAAAGTTATTTACTTAAAGCACTCTTGTGGATTGTGATATTAGATGGGCTTGAGAGTTGAGAAGCATTATTGTTGATGCTCTCACAAGTCACAAAACAAACTTGGGAGCTTAATGTTGGTCCTTGATAGTGGAAGACATTGTTGTCTTAACAAGCTTGTGATATTGAGAGAGTACATTAGCCAAGACATATATGAGCAGAACATCAAACTCTTTCGGTAAGTTACACATATGAACCGGATTTCATGAAAAACATCCTCTCAGGTAAATTAATTATGAAAGAACTTGTCTACATATCTAAAATCGATGGTGATCCTTTTTGAGACCACACAGAAACTGGGTTAACAGGAGATTCTCTTTTTTTTTCTCTTAGTTATCATCTAATTTTAAATCATTCTGAATTTTTTTTTACTATTCATCACTGTCTTCCAAGAAGCATGCATGTGATCTGATCTCTCTTATCTAGAAATGTCGGTAGGCTATGCTTCGGTTCCTTCCGGTTTTGATAGAGCCAGTTTCGTACATGTGGTTTTGAACCGAAAACATTCCAAACCAAATAAAAAATGTTCAGCTATAAGTTCTGAACCGATATCACATTTCAAAATTAATTCGGTTATCAGTTCAGGGCATCAGCTAATTCAGTTTTCCAAACTGAGACTAAACCGATTCATCCCCATATTTCTAACCAAAACCACCTAAACCAAACCGAATTAAACCGTAAACCGAAGTAACCCAACCTGCAAGCCTACTTCACAACATTGATAATGCTTCGTCATCTCTCTCTTCCTCGTTTACTGTTTGCACATCGGAGAGAAAACACAAAATGTCATCGAAGGACAAGAAGCCAGCGAAGCCGTCGAGCAGTCGAGCCGGTGGAATCCGCACTCTTTCCGATCTCAATCGGAGATCAAATCCGGACTCCGACAGCGATTCCGACGGTCCTCAGGAATACTACACCGGCGGCGAGAAAAGGTCAGTCGTCACTTCCTTGAGATTCATGTAAGTGGTAGGATCGTTAAAAAAAAAAAAGTCAAGTTTGGATCTGAATTGTTTAATCGTGTTATCTCAAGTGGTATGATGGTTCAAGATCCATCGAAGAAAGATGATGTTGATGAGATATTCAATCAAGCTAGACAACTTGGAGCCGTTGAAGGACCTCTTGAGACTCCTTCTTCGTCTTCGAGTTCCAGAAGCTTTACTGGAACAGGGAGGTTGCTTTCTGGTGGAGAGAGTGTTTCAACTGCTCCTCCTCAACAGCCTGACCCTGTGGCTCACACCATTATCTTCTGGTCTGATGGTTTCACCATTGATGATGGTCCTTTGAGGAAGTTGGATGATCCAGACAATGCTTCTTTTCTCGAGGTACTACACCTGAACCAAAATGTCTTCTTGTCTTTTCTCTGTTTGACTTATGTTTTTTTGTTCTGTAGAGTATTCGGAAGTCTGAGTGTCCAAAAGAGCTTGAGCCTGAAGATAGAAGAGCTCCTGTACATGTCAATCTGATGCGAAGGGAAGAGAAATGTCCAGTTAGTGTTCTCTCCTCTCTATACTCATATCCATACATCATCAACCAACAACATGTAATGTCTTCACTACAACAAATATGTCTTTTCATAGCATACAGATAACGCTATTAAATAGTATTAATAGCGGTTTTACAAATGCTATGAAATAAGACGCTATAATAGAGTACCTATATACGATAGCGTTTTAGGAAGCCGCTATCGTAGAGTGGCCTTCCATAGCACAACATCTATGCTGTGGTACAGTTATTTATTACACATATTCTGTGCTATAGGAAATTGTAGAACAACTGTTCTTTATTGCTGTATTAAACTTACTAATAGCAATCAATTCGTGTTATATTAAAATTTTTAATAACTTTTTATGATTGCTATATATATATTTAAAATAGCTATTTTCTGTTGTCATCAATTACTTTGTATTAGCACTTCATCGGTGCTATTCGATGATGGGTTGTAGCAGTGTTATTGAGTTATATATATATGAATGTTAGCTTATATTATGTGCTAGCAAGTTAGTGTATCATGACTTATTTTATATGCTATGTCGTGAAATTCTATTAACTTTTTGAACTAGAATAAATTTTTCAATAGAAATGTGATTTCTCCATAATGTGATTTCTCCAAGTCTCAAAATGTGATTTCTCCATAATAGAAACACAATATCATAATTAAGTTCGAAACAAAGAACATAAGTCTAATTTGCAACAAGCAGCATATGTTCATTAGTAATCTAAAGCAAGGAAAGTTGAAAACCATAGAGTTATTATTCCACCTCAAACGATGATAACTTTGTCTTCAGGCCATGCTATAGTGGTACCAATAGCATCCTCCATACACTCAACTGCAGACGTAGGCCTCCAAACGATGGCATCATTCACCTTGACTACATCAACCCACACACGAACTGCATTATTTCCCAACGGAACAAAATGCACTAACTGTTCTGGGTTGTTCGAAGACCAGCGTCCTTCTGCAACAACTACTTTCTGACCGGTAATGTCCAGTAGTTTGCACTTCTGACCCTCTTTCACAACCTGTATATGAGAATGATGTCTAATAGCATTAGCACCTTTAAATGATCACAACCTACTAATACACTTAAGGCTTACCTTCTGAGAGCTTGAAGGAGTTTGTGAAAATGGTTTTGAAATCTTAGCAGGAGCTGGGGGAGTGCGTACTTCTGACTGCGTATGAAGTGATGCTGGAGCTGGTGACTCTGTGTTTAAATTTTCGAATAAAACCCTGCTCACAGGCCATGCTACAAACGACTTCAAACAGTCACGAAGGCTTGAATGTTTTTCTGTTGGCCGCCAAAGAAAAGTCTCAGGTAGGGTAACTGCATCTATAAATACTTTAACAGCATTTGGTCCAAGAGGAAGACCATCCACCAAGGCTTTTGGATCACGAGACTCCCAACGACCTTCAGCAACTGTTTCTTCATCATCTGTTAGCCAATGTAGAAGTTTGCACTTGTTCATTTCTACTGTCTCTGGGCTCTGTCAAACAAATAAATCCAACATACAAAACACATAACTATATTTTACAAAATATAAACTTAGACCCGAAAATGAGATGAGGAAAGAAAACCTTACATTTGGAGATAACTCCTCCTCAAGAACAAGAACAGAATCCTGAGGCCACGCAACAGTTTCTCCTACAGCCTGACCAATTGTGAAAAATTTCGGCGCGGGTCTCCAAAGAAAAGCATCTTCTTCAAATGCCGTCTCAATTACAACCTTAACTGAATTAGGGCCCAATGGTACATTGTTAACAAACTCCATTTCATCAGAAGACAGAACACGACCGTCGGCTACTTTGCACTCCTTGTCACACCAATCGTATAGAATACACTTAGGCTGCGGTGTGGTTTTGTTTACACTCTACAAATATTATTCAACACATCAGTTACATTCAGTTCAAGTTCACCAAGAATATTTATATTTGAACTACTACTTACTCTTTGTGCTGAATTTTCACCCTCTTCCGAGTCTGGACGCTGCAATTGACATAAATATTCGGTTACCATTTTGCAAAAATCAATAACCAAAGTACTGAGAGTCTTGCACACTTACTCGACTATTCATTTTTGCAAGAGCCTCTTGTAGTTCATGAACCTGCTTCTGCAACTTATTTTGTGTATGTTGCATTTCAGTCACATGCTTGCTCTTCACTTCAAACAAAGCAAGTTTGCTCACACTCATTCCTCTACCCATTGCCCTCAAGCGTCCAGGATTGTCGGGTCCTAAGATCTGAGTAAGAGTGTCTTGTTTTGGGTTTGATGATGATGATCCTGGATGATCATCAGCCTGAATAAACTCATTCGCCTTTTCCTGAAAATGTTCGAATTCTGTTCAAGTAGTTTAACTGTAAAGTAAAACTCAGAAACCAATAAAATAAAGAAACAACGATTTACTATTTTTTCAGCAGCATCTGTGTTTACTGCTGTTCCATCCTTTTTAGTTCTTGACTTGACCCAGACATTCAGCCTCGTCACTTCAGCGGGATCCGAGCTCTCTTTTTTCTACATTATGATTCAGTGTCTCTTATAAAAACCAATTTTATAAAAATAAAATTTGCATACAATTTGTAGGTAGAATACTTACTAAATCTTCTGCCAATCTAACCATTCCTTTACGGCTACATGTGTGAGGAATCTGCTTACGTCTTCTTTCCTTGTATGAATCGCTGACAGCCTATATAGAAGTGTTAAAATGCTGAAACTAAAAATGAAACTAAGTACAATTTCATACCTTGAACTCTTTACTAGTCTTCTCTTTCACAAACTTCCTCCACTCTGACAGCGGAATATTGTCTGGCCGCAACTTCAAACGCTCTGCGTGGTTATCAGCTTTAATAATCTGATTAACCAAGCGTGATTTAGAGGCCCTCCATATGCATCCCATCTGTTTCATAACAGCCGCTTTCTCGTACTCTCCATCCAGTTCAAACCGTAGCTACAATCACAAGAAAAGGTTAGAGTACTAAGACCAAAAAAAATTACAATGTTAATGAATACAATTACCTTAACAGATTTCCATAGAACAGTCTTCCGGTCCTCACCAATTTTTCTCCAATCATCTATGACCACAGGAACATGTTCCCTTACCAAGGGACCTAAGTAAGAAGACAGCTTAACTGATCCTTCTCCACAGGGTTCTCCAAGCTCTGTGAAATCAACTCTTATGCGTGCATTAGGATCTCTAGCAATATCTTTCATCTTCGTTGGTCCTCTGTGTTTCTTAGGCTGGGGCTGAACCATATCAGTATCATCATCACGACCCTTAGCACCTTGGGAATCTTTCTCGGGTTCTTTTTCTCCAGGCTGGGTTTCCTGATGTGTGTCTTCCTGATGTGTGTCTTCCTGCTGTGTGTCCTGAGTCATCGGTGTGTCTTCCTGCTGTGTGACTTCAGGCTGTTTGTCTTGAGGCAGTGTTTCCTCAATCCTTGTCTCATGCTGCGTCCCCTCAGGGTATATGGTGCCCACAAATTCAGGCGCAACATTTGGTAGAGTGTTCTTCCTCTTCTTTGTTGTCTTTCTCCCTTTAACCATGGCAATCCTACAAACAAACTCAAGGGAAACTCAACAATTAACTCAAAGTAAGACAGATTAGCTAATCCTACAAACAAACTCAAGGGAAACAGCAACCGCAAACAAGAATCAAAAATAGCTAAAAAATTAAAAAATAAATTCAATAATAAGTAATCAACCAAAAATGTCATGCAAAACACAGATTAGCTAATCAACTAAATCAAACGTATATTCCTTCACAATCATCTCTGACATTCTCAGCCTCATCTGATATGTCTTCTATACTCATATCCATATCCGATGGCAAAGGTCCTACATCTACTTGTCCAGCTTCTACTTTCTCATCACTGTATTTTCTACAAGGACCCTTCATTACTACATACCAACTCGATTCATCATTCTCCCTAGAGTAAAATATCTGTCTCGCTTGAGAAGCTAAAATAAATGGATCCTTTGCAAAGGATACGTGGCTGTGATTAAAATTAACCAGCGTAAAGCCATCCTCTACCTTCACACCGTTTCCTTTAACTGCCCACTCACACCTGAATATTGGGACGTAGAACGCATTGTAATCTAGTAATATAATATCAACTACTCTCCCATAGTAGGATACAACATCTACAACCTGCGCTGTGTCTCTTGCACTAGATCTACACATTGCTGTTGCCTCATAGTAAACCCCACTATTCTGACTTAGCCTATGCACAGACGTTGTATGAAACCGTAGGCCATTCACAATGTAGCCTGTATAAGATCTGGCTATAAGCCGAGGACCATAAGCCAGCCACTTCAGTGTCTCTTCCACATTTTCTTCATCAATAGGTATCTAAAAAATAATTAAAAAATGTCAGGTAGACTACATGGTTATAAATTCCACTAAAAACTAATACAGTAGAACATGCCTGTTGCTTTATCCACGCTGGGAAATTTTCAGTGTGCATACGCCATAAATAAGTTGCATCCCTACCACATCTACTATTTGAGTCTTGTAGATATTGTAAATGAGCACTTGCAAATGAAAAAAAAAACCACAGATTACATCAATACTTCCAAGTACTACGCATATGACTGAATAATAAACTAAGTACTGAGAGAAACTTACTCAACATATGGATCCACCATAGCCGTGTTCTGTATTACAGCTAGATGAGCTATTTTCTTATCCATATCAGTTAGAGTGAAAGAGCGGGCAGCTGATATAGGACGACCTTCAAGGATGGAGTGGCTCTCATACTCAGTGTTTCTGTCCTGTTTTTCTTCTACATTTGTGGTCGTTTTCAAGAAAGCCGAGCAGAACTTCATGCACTCATCTGCAAGATAAGACTCAGCTATACACCCCTCTGGTCTTGCTGTGTTTCTTACATAGTCTTTCAATACTTTCATGTACCTGTTTTAAATGAACATCAAATGTTAATAATAAGTCCATATGGAAGAAAAAAATTATTTAACAAGGAAGCATACCTTTCAAATGGATACATCCATCGGAAATGGACAGGGCCACCAAGCCGAGCCTCTCTTCCTAGATGCACACACAAGTGGACCATAATGTCGAAGAAACTAGGTGGCCAAAATCTTTCAAAAATGCATAGAGTCTCCACGATTTCATTTTCCATTTGCTGGAGTTGTTCCATATCAATCACTCGTTGGCAAAGAAGATTGAAGAAGGCACATAAGCGGAAAATGGCTACCCTAGGACCCTTAGGAAGTAAGCCCCTAATTGCTACTGGCAGCAGTTGTTGCATTAGGACGTGGTAATCATGGGATTTCAGTCCCATAACTTTACACTCCTCTAATGATACACAACTAGATATATTAGCACAATAGCCATCAGGACCCTTAAAATCAAAGAGCCGCTTACAGAATATCTGTTTCTCTGACTTTGACAAAGACCAAGGAGCTGCTGGGAGTAATGTCCTTTTACCCTGAGCTTTTGGATGCAAATCCTTCCTGATACCAAGACTTTGAAGATCCTTTCTAGCCTTTAGACCATCCTTTGAATTGCCACAATGTAACAATGTGGAAATCAAGCTTGCAGCCACATTCCTCTCCACATGCATAACGTCTATATTATGGCGCACAGGGAGCTCCTTCTCATGTCAAAAAAAAATAAAGAAATAATTTAGAACTTACTATATATAATAAAACAGTTACAAGATTGGAAGTTTTAACATACCTCCCAATATGGCAGTGTGAAAAATATCGAGCGTTTCTTCCATCTAGATAATTCCTCTTCGTCTTTGTCTTCTTGTTCTTCATCTTCATCAGATTCACTTACTTCTTCCTCGTTATCAGATGGTATGTCAACTCGAGCAGCTCTCTTTTTCCCAGTCTGTTTTCTATTACCAAAATCATTCTTGTAATTTCTCAGCACAAATGAGACATTCCTACCCGTGAGTATCCTTCCCTTAGTCCCATGTTCAGTTTTCCCATCAAACCAAGTCTTCTTTCCTCTGAAACTATGTAAGGGAGGCAAACATTTCCGGTGGCCCATAAATACAAATTTTCTGCCATGACTCAGCCACAAACTATCTGTGTGCTTCCCGCAAATAGGACAACCCATTCTACCCTTCACTTTACAACCAGCAAGATTCCCATAAGCTGGGAAATCACTAATAGTCCAGAGAAGCATTGCCCTAAGCGTAAAGGTTGACTTACTAACTGCATCGTAAGTTAACTCCCCTATGCACCACAACTGTTTTAAATCTTCTATAAGAGGTTCTAGGTATACATCTATACTATTACCCGGTTGATGCGGTCCTGGAATCAGCAGACTGAGCATGATGTTCTCCTCCTTCATACATAGGTCAGGAGCCATGTTGTAATTAACCAGTAACACAGGCCAACAACTGTATCGGGTGTTCTTCATACTAAAGGGATTAAACCCATCAGTTGAAAGCCCAAGTCGCAAGTTCCTCTCCTCTGCTGCGAACGAGGGATACTTGTCATTCATTGACTTCCAAGTAACAGAGTCTACTGGATGGCGCAGTTTCCCATCTGTGCTCTTGTTACTGAAATGCCATCGTAAATCCATTGCAACTTTCTCCGATCTGAACATCCTTTTCAGACGAGGTATTACTGGAAAATATCTCAAAACCTTCTGTGGAACACCCTTCTTGAATTCACCAGTGTGCATGTTGGTCTTCCATCTAGACGACTTGCATTTTGGGCAACTCTCAGCCTTCTGCAGCTTCTTTCTAAATAAGCAGCAGTCGTTCACACAAGCATGAATCTTTTGATATCCCATATCAAAAGATTTCAAAAACTTCTTGACATCATAAGTTGATGTGTGCAGCACATTGTCTTCAGGTAACATGTTTGGCAACGTTTGGAGTAAGTCATCAAAGCTCTTGTCTGACCACCCATTCTGAGACTTAATCCTAAACAATGAAACTACAGCTGATAGCTTGCTATGACTCGCACACGTTGGATACAAGGGGGTTTCAGCCTCTGCAAGTTTTGCTAAAAACTCATCTTCTTTCATGTCCTCACCCTCAACTGACTCACCTGACTGTGCCCCCCTAATAACTAAATCTTCATCTAAACATTTTGCTGCTTCGTATAAACTAAGGATCTCACCATTCCACAATCTATCTCTAGCTTCCACTACAGCAACAGAGTTATCTTCCCCATGGTGAAACCAATCCGGGCGTCCCTTGTAGGCGTCATCCATTCCATTTATAACCAAATGAGAGACAACCTCGTCACTTGTATGACGATCTAGATTGCGGCATCGGGCGCATGGACATACAATCTTCCCATTAACTTCTAACTTATCACTAACAGCATTGACAAAACCCCTAGCACCTCTCTCATACGCAGAATCAACTCTTAAGTACATGTAAATCAAACCAAAAAAAAAATCAGTTAAGACAGTAAGTGTTGAAATGCATAAACGGAACAGTTAAACAAATGTACATACCTGCATAAATGGACCCATGACTTGTCCAACATTGTTTGCTACAACCTAGTTGGGACCGTTGCGACAGTTCAAACAAGCGTACATGGTTCAAGCAGCAATTAAAACAAATTAATATTCAATGTGGTTACCGCAAACAACGAACTCATTCTATACAAGCATGAACAAAGTATTACAAAATGAGAAGTATATAGATGTGTCTAAATAAAATCTGTGATTTTAGGACAACTCTCAAACAACAAACGATGTCAATATATCACAAGATGCATATAAAATCTACATCTATATGCATCTAATCTATAAATAAAAAACGATGTCTATAATCTACATCTATATGCACCTAATCGATGATAAAAACGACGATGAACCCTTGGGAGAGTGATAGAGAAAATCGAAAACCTAACTAATGACAACAATGAGCAGAGCCAAAAACAACCTAATCAATAGACTTGAATCTATCGATGGAAGAACTCACTTTCAGTTTTGAAAATCGGATTGAAAGCGGCGGAGAACTCGAGGAGGGATGAATCACGGTGAGTTGGGCTGAATCGGAGGAGATGAGGGCCGAATCGGAGGAGATGAGGGCCGAATCGGAGTAGATTAGGGATGAATCGGAGGAGATGAGGGCTGAATCGGAGGTGAGCTTCTTGAGATTGGTGGTGAGCGAAGAGAAAGAGAGAGAGAGGAGAACGAAGAACGCGAAGAAGGAGAAAGAGAGAGAGTAGAAGGTTTTGTTTTTTTTTTAATGCTATTAAAACTATTGATTTGGCTAATTTGGCCGCGAAAACCATTTTTTTATTCTAAGTGTTGGCGCTAATTGTAAAAATGTGTCGGATTAGTGAGTTTTTAATTATCTTTTACTGATTTATGGGTATAGCATAATTTTAATGCTATAATATTATTACCCAGACTTCCAACAACCTTTTCATAGCAGTTACGAAAAATGTGCTATTATAATATGCTATCAATACCCATATCTGTTGTAGTGCTTGTTTCATCTCATTTGTAGGAAAGAGAGAAGCCTAAGGTTTCATTTCAGGGTGTTGGAAGGACTCTTGGTGGTACCTCATCGGTGGTGGCTCCTGATTCCGCACCCGTTCCTGTACAAACCGGGGTCGCAGCAGCAGCACCACCATCTCCGTGTCTTGTGATAGATGAAACCGCTCCGACCACATCGATCCAGATTAGACTAACGGATGGGACCCGGCTTGTGGGTAAGTTCAATCACCATCACACGGTCCATGATATTCGCGCTTTCATTGACTCCTCTAGACCTGGAGCTCCGGTTAATTACCAGCTTCAGACAATGGGGTTCCCACCTACGCCTTTGGCTGATCTCGCTCAGACCATTCAACAAGCTGGTTTAGCCAACTCTGTCGTTCTTCAGAAATTCTAAAAATTTCTAGATTGTCTGTTCCTTTTATTTTTGGGTCTTTCTATATGCATTATGGATCAGAGTTGCATAACTGTTATTATAATCAAGAAAATGTTGGCGTCTCTGTAAGCTACTTATACGCAGCATAAATGGCTTTTGGAGGAAAGACTTTTGGTATAGATTTCTTAATTTGTGAAACAATATCTTCATTATGCGTTTTGGGATTATTCATGGTTTTTTTTTGAATAATTGTTAAAATTTTTATTTATCCAAAACTTTTGTACGTCCGATATAACCTTGAGATTGAAATGCATATCAATTGACTATTCTACTATTTTAAAGAATCATCTTCTCGCTCCAAACCATATGCCTAGCCCTTCATCCATCATATGATCTCCTTCCCTCCTAATAGTAGAAAGTCTGTTTTTTACATTTTTATCAATGGTTTTAATTAGTAGAGTATAATCTTTTTCACCATGTCTGCGTCTATTTGTTTCCCTCCAGATCACATAGACACCTGCTTGAAAAGTATATCTTAGCAAAAAATTCCGTATGATTTCCTGTCTAGAATCCATGAGAAGTGCAACTATTTCCTCATAATCTTCTGTGTATCTACCGGAGTATACCTCTCATCAGACTCTGCCAAATCTGGTTCGAGTATGAACATAGTTAAAACAAATGATTCGTTGTTTCAACTTGTTGCTTGCAGAGAACACATATAGAATTCATGTTTGAATTGTTCATGGTTTTCAGTTATACATTATTCTGTATTCGTTTGGTAAGACTGTAAGAGTAATCAAATGTCATGTTAATGGTAACAGTGATTGTATATGACTAGTTTGCTAGGAACTAGGTGATAGAACTGTATTTTATAAACTACGGATAACTGAATATTGTAAAAAATAAATTGATAAAATTATTCCAAAGATTAAGAAAAAGATGATACAACTGTAGAGATGAGATATTATCTATTTCCTTAACTCAAAATACGTCCCGTAGTGCGACGGTTCGATAACGTAATGAGTCACATGATACAACTGCAAACAATCTTCTGAATTTGTGTCACTCTATAGAAACCTAGCGAAACTAGTTTTGTGTTGTACTCTTAGACACAAAATAAAATAAAATAAAAACATCATTATTGCACATGGAAGAATTGTACTTGTTGTTGGTTTTCAAGTATGTCTCTCTGTATTTTTCTAAATGGCTCACACACCTTTATATAGAAAATATAAACATCACATTATGCTTTTGAGAAACCATAACATACAAGAGAGTAATGGAATTTTAAAGTCAAAAAATCAATTTTGTCATTAAGAAATTTTAAGACCTTGGACATAATATCCAATTAACAAATTCAAACCCAAATATTAATCACATTCTTGATAATTAAAGTAAACCATCACCATTAACCAAATCAAAGCATTAGCATGCACTATGACTAAAAACGTTTTATTCTAAACCCATTTATGAACTAGAATATTTAATACAAAATTATTGTAACCACTCGATCCATCAATTAATTATTTTGAAAACTAAGAGTAAGAGTAGCCAAACCATCCAAAAACGTTACCAATGACGTTGGGAAGATGGTTTTCATTGTCACCATCGAAAGATGAAACCTGTTCTTATAAACCATAAAATATACAATTCATTAGTCCAAAAAAATATCAATTATTTTAACTTTAATGAATCTAGACACACAAAATCTCAAATAATCTGAAATTTGTTTCAAGAAATCAGAAGAATTTGTTTTCCATTACCCTTGAATTCTTTAATTTCTGTTTTCATAACAAAACACTTCACAAATAATCAGTTTTGTTAGTAGAAAACACACAAACAAAAACTTAAAGAATTAGGATTGAAGAATGATTATTTTTAAATGATCCTATAGATCTGATTCCGGCATCTTTTTCCAAAGATCAACCTGTTCTTACAAAAAATTCTTTTTACAATAATCAGTCCGGTTAGTGCAAAGCAATAAACGGATATTTTGAGTTAAGACTGATAGAACCGTATTTTATAAATTACGGATAACTGAATATTGTAAAAAATAAATTGATAAAATTATTCCAAAGATTAAGAAAAAGATGATACAACTGTAGAGATGAGATATTATCTATTTCCTTAACTCAAAATACGTCCCGTAGTGCGACGGTTCGATAACGTAATGAGTCACATGATACAACTGCAAACAATCTTCTGAATTTGCGTCACTCTATCAGAAGCCTAGCAAAACTAGTTTTGTATTGTACTCTCAGACACAAAATAAAATAAAATAAAAACATCACTATTGCAGGTGGAGGAATTGTACTTGTTGTTGGTTTTCAAGTGTGTCTCTCTGTATTTTTTTAAATGGCTCACAAGCCTTTATATAGAAAATATAAACATCACATTATGCTTTTGAGAAACCATAACATACAAGAGAGTAATTGAGTTTTAAATTCAAAAAATCAATTTTGTCATTAAGAAATTTTAATTCCTTTGACTCTATTTTTAATGACTTAGCAATAAGAAATATATTATATATTTGACCAAATCAAACATAAATAATATTTCTTTTAATTTGGGTTTGCATTTTATGTTTATATAAACATAAAGATAGTCATGAATAAGTAATTGACATAATATCCAACTAACAAATTCAAACCCAAATATCCAATATATGACATTTGCTAATTTTTAATATTTAGCCAAACTCATTTTGGACTTCTATTTCTCATTCAAAACCAACTCTGATTTTGACATACGAGTACACTACATCATAGTGTCAAACATTCGGTTATTCCGACGAACGTCTTTGTCCCGAAACATACCGGAAAATGGTCTTAAACCATTTCGTCAAAAAATGAGTTCCAACACTAGGTAGGTACCAGTTAACATAGAGTATAATAAGCATGTTGACTATAATAGGATATATGTTTTTTTAACAATTATTTAGCTCACTAATTAAGTTTCTTTTTAAGTATACAATTGAATTTTTTGTTTTTGGGCATTTTCTTCTATATATATATATATAATTTTATAAAAAAGTAGTATTTTGGAAAATTTTATATGACCTCTAAAATGTTAACTTATATGTTTAAAATTATGTGATCTTATATTTTAATATAAATAAATAATCAAAAACATGAATGAACAACAAAATTCTTAAATGAAATTATATTTTATTCAGCAAATAACTTATATCAAACATATATCATAATTTTTATCATTACACTTTTAATTGTTTTGGTGGAGGACCTCCATGACAACCGGGATGTTCTGGGATACAAGGATTATTGGTAGAAGCAATGTTAATTGCATTTATATTGTATAAATTAGAACACACGCAACTTCCACGAATATTGCAATAGCCTCCACATAACTTTTTGCAGTCATTGTTGTTCTTGCAAAAATTCTCCACTGCAAGATTCTGACCTTCAACACATGAAAATGTAATGAAAAGATATTAAAAATAAATATACTATTTTTTTAAAAGATAAAAAATCTAAAACTGATTTAAAACAAATTTTTTTTTCTCTCTAGGCTGGATTTATGTATATTGGTTAAAATATACATTTTTTTTGTTTGTTTGAAAATTATATGCACGCATACTTACGAAAAATGACGACAACAAGACAAGCCAATAACAAAAACTTAAGGGAAATGGTCTTCATTCTTCACGTAAATGGTTTTTCTTTTTAAAGACTTAAATGGTTATTAATGATGAAATGAAGTTACTCTTCATGGCTTTTTATAGTCCAACTAGATGATGGTTATAATCAACCATAAAATCTTGAACAATTGTTTTTTCTTTAGCTTTTTTGTATATATATATATATATATATATTTTGAAAAAGGACATTCTCTTTTTGTATATTTACTCAAGGAAATATAGAAGGTGTAATTACTACTATATTTTATCACCAATCTACTAAAATTAATAGGGGCAATTTACAAATAAAAAGTAGCTACTATCTATAAATTTGGATATGTAGCGAAACTTTTTTATTATTATTACTATATTTTTCTAACCAAATATGGTTATATTGAATGCACTAACAAAGTTGTTCGAGGTACTTCCAAAATCAACTCAACTTCTTTTAAATGTTTTTTGGGGGTAATTAGGCTACGATTAGATTTCTACGAGCAAGTAAT